>NC_081385.1:31879886-32089886 GCF_030684315.1 Stegostoma tigrinum | reverse complement strand
AATGTTGAACGCACACTAGAGATCATTTATACACTAGTCATTATTATAACAACGTCATTGTTAATTTACACTCTTTATTCATTTTTCTCTTTATTCATTAACTGGATGTGGGTGTCGCTGGCTAGGCAGCATTTATTGTCCATCCCTAATTGCCCAGAGGGCAGTTCAAAGTCAATTACATTGCTGTGGGTCTGGAGTCACACATAGGCCAGGACAGGTAAGGATGGCAGTTTCCTTCCCTAAAGGGCATTAGTGAACCAGATGGAATTTTACAACAATCGACAATGGATTCACGGTCATCATTCAATCCTTAATTTGCCATGGTGGGATTCAAACCCAGGTTCCCAGAATGTTATTCTGATCTCTGGATTAACAGTCCAGCAATAATACCACTAGGCCATTGCCTCCCCAGTGGGTAATGTCACAGAGTTATAGAGTTGTACAGCATGGAAACAGACCCTTCAGTCCAACTAGTCAATATCAAGTAGATATTCTGGACTGATCTAGTCCCATTTGCCAGCATTTAGCCCACATCCCTCTAAACCCTTCCTATTGATCACACTGCGCAATATTGTACACACATTATTGATCGTTTACGCACTGGGCAATTTGTAGAGATAGTATGTTTCTGCCAGGGGGCGATGTTGTACACACACTATTGATCACTTATACATTTGGTAATGCTGCACACACAGTTGTGATCATTTACACACAGGATTAGATTGTAAATGAATACATTATTGATCATTTACACGTGGAGCAATGTTGCACAGACACAATTAACTATTTACAAACTGCAATGCTGTAGGCACATTATCGATCATTTACACACTGGATAATGTCGTGCACACATTATTTATAATTCATCTATTGGGAAATGTTGTACATGTATTATTGATCATTTATACAGTGGGAAATCTTGTGCATACATTATTGATCATTTACACACCGGACAATGTTCGTACACCCAATAGTTCTATCTCCCCACTCTTCCCCCTTCAGGTTTGTAAGGCTAATTCCCTCGAGTACTCACCTGAACTTCTTTCAAAATTGTTGAATTCCATTTTACAATCTTCACAAGAAGTGAGTTCCAGATTAGCCCAACTCACATTCCTGACTTTTCCATCACACCTCTTGTCTATAACCTTAACGCTGAGCTCCCTAGCTTATAGCTAATGTGAACAGTTTCTCCACCCTAGCACTATTACACTTTGTCTGCCAAATCTCCCTTGCTCCCAGGAGGATAACACAGATTTTCCACCCTATCCTTGCAGGTGAATGCCATTACCTCCAGACACAGTCTGTTCAACATCCCCGGCCAGATTTTCTCTTTGTTCTATTAGCCGTCTCTTTGAGCGAAGAAGACACTAGCAGTGGAGAACAAACCATGGAGTATTTTCATGTGCAGACTCTGACCAATGACCAGGAAGTGTTCTTGCAATCTTACTCTTACTTCCTGCTACAGGTGTATGAGGTGGGCTTGCAGGTTGGTTTGCCCACAATGTGAATGGCTATCGAGTCCTGAGGTGGGATTTGAACTTGGAGATTTTGCTCAGAAATAGGACAGCGCCCACTGTGCCAGACTTGTACTGTGTCTCTTTCAAAGACCCTGATCTCTTTCATAAAGTGTGGAGACCAGAAATGGGCACAATCCTTTAGTTATAGCCTAAGACGATTCTTAGTAAGGTCCACCAGAACATCTTTGTTTCTGTATCAATGGCTCTATTTAAAGATCTCAAAACCTCACATACTTTGCTAACTACTCACTCGATAAACTCTGCCACCTACAAAGATCCAAGAACAAGATGAATTCATGGGTCTCTCTGTCCTGGCCATCTCTGTGCATTGTGCCACTAAGTCTTTAGTGCATCTCATTATCATTCTCATTGTTGCCATATTTACAAGGTTGAAATCATTGGCAAATTTTGAGATTATACTCCATATTCTGATTTCTGTTCATGGGATGTGGCTGACTAAGGCTACGCCCTTGTTTATTCCCAAATCCTAGTTGCCCTTGAGAAGGTGATGATGAGCTGCCTTCTTGAGCCATTGCAATCCTTGGGGTGACGACACCCCCACAGTGCTGCTGGGAGGGAAACTCCAGGCTTTGACCCAGTGTCAGTGAAGGGACTGTGACATACTTCCAAGTCAGGATGGTATGCAGTCTGAAGAGGAACTTACAGGATGTCACATTCCAATGTACCTCCCACCCTTGTATTGGAAGATGCTCTCAGAGGGATTTTGATGAGTTGTATGATTTGCAAAAAAAACCAGAAGCCCCATCACTAACCCCTGGTGAGCACTACTGTCTACATCTTCCAGCCTGAAAAATAACCATTTCCCACAATTTGTTGTTTTCTCTCTGTAAGCTCCCATATTTTTATCCAAATTTGACTCTCCGATTCCATGCTCCAAAATTCTGCAAGCTAGTCTTTAATCTGGTACTTTGTTCAAAGCATAAATCCACGCAGACAATATCCACCCACATTTCCTTCTTCATCTTCGCTGCTGCTTTACCAAAAATTCCAATTTGCATAGGTCAAGGACAAACAGCCTCTTACAAAAGCCTACAGATCTTCCTTCATGAACTCAATCCTCTCCAAGTACCTGCCGATTGAATTTCCTGTTTATTGTTACTGACGTTTTACCCAATGCTGCTGTTAAACAAACCAGCCCCTGGTTCTATGCTTTCTGGAGAAAGGGTGACACATTCGCCACTTTTCAATCCTCTGGCATCTCCGTCATATTTAGAGAAAATCAACCACTATCTCCAATCTTCCCAGGAGCCAGAGGAAGCCATTCGGCCCTGCAACCTGATTTTGATTGATTTTCTCCTTCAATGTTAAAGAATCCAAAAGATTCACAACACTTTAAGAGAAGAAATTTTGGGGGGCATAGTCTCTGGGCTAGTAATCCACATACTTCAGAATACTGTTCTGAGGCCTTGCATTCACGTCCCAACATGGTAGAATTCAATAAAAGCCAGTCTAATGGTGACCATGTAAATACCATCAATTATTGTTAAAAACCCACCAGATTCACTAATGACAAACGAAATGGCAGTGGAGTGGGACATTTCAGATGGAGCTTGTCCTCTCCGTCCATGATCATTTCTTTTTTTCTCTCTTTCTTCTTTTCTTTTGTGTTTTTTTTATCCTTCTTCTCAATGTTCTCTTCTCCAAAACTCGGAGTCAGTGCAGACCCAGTGGGGCGATCCCTTGACCTGGTATTGCAGCCTCTCAGTGGCCCAACGCTGTGATCTGTCTGTCTGGCATGGCCTCAGGGTGGGCTTCAGGCCTCGAGATGCTTCCAAGAAGTGCAGCTCCACCGTAGCTAAGCATTTAAGAAAGACCGTAATGTTTGAACTTTCAGCTTTATTTCTTTATTTTCTACTTAAAACTAAGGTCTGTAATGTGTAACTTTTAACCTTATTTCATATGTTTTATACCGTATTATGATTAGCTTTTAACTTTGTTTTTCCTTTCCACCTTGTGCTTAAGATTCTGTACCTAGGTACCTAGGGTGGCATCTTATATGGTAACTTTGGACACTTTTCACTATATTCCTGTACCTTTGTACTCAAGCACATGTGACAATAAAGTCAAAATCCAAATCAAATCAAATAATGTCCTTTAGAAAAGTTAATCTCTCTTCCTTACCTGATCTGGCCTTGATGTGACTCCAGACCCATAGCAATAGATTGTCTCTTAACTGCTCTGTAGGCGATAAATACTGATCCAGATAATGACTGCCAGGTCCTATAAATGAATTTTAAAATAGCTCTGCATCTCTGTTCTAAATGGCTAACCTCTTCTTGATGTTCTTGGGGTTTCAAAAAATTTCTAGCATCTCTTCAGTCAAATCCCTGAAGGATGTTACACATTTCAAATAGGTCGCTGTCCCAGGAATGTAGACCTAATGTACACAATCTCACTCCATCACAGAAACAGTTTTGTGAACCTTCATTACATGCACTCCCGTAGTCTAAGGGGTTCCTTCTGTTTGTGTGATGTGACAATGAGATAGGGTAAAGCATCATAGGGAGTAATATCATGTTGCATAATGTCACTCTATCAGGAAGTCTTGTGGCAAGATGAAGCTACAGTGAGATGTTTCCTTATTAAAGTTAATATTTTCCGTACCTCAACAGTCTCTGTACATATTCTTTAGCAGCACAATGAGACTATGAACATTATTCGTTCAGGGCTATTTGTCCTTTGTTATTTTCGAGATCAAAACTGCCTACAGTATCCCTTGGAGTGGCTTCACCAAAGCCTGTGTAATTATAAATCAATTCTTTAGAAATTACATTTAATAAGTCATTTGTCTTATTAATTACCTATTGTAGATCAGATATACTGAATAATAACACAATTATTAATGCCAGAAAAGGCCATATGGCCCATCATGTCTATACTGGCTCTATTGTCTTGAACCAACCTCCTGCCTTTTCCCCATATCCCTGCGCACCATTACTAACCAAACAACATCCAATACTCTCTTGAATGCATCAATTGGACCTTCCTCCACATTTGCAGGCAGTGCATTCCAGGGCCAAACACCTTGCTGCGTGAAAAAGTTTTTTCTCATGTCATTCTTGCTTCATTGGCACATCACTTTAGATCTATGCCCCTCTCATTCTTGTTACAAGCAGTAACAACTTCCCCCATCCGCTGTGTCCAGCCCACTCATGATGTTGAAACCCTCAAACAAATCTCCTCTCAGCTTTCTCTCCAGGGATAACAGTCCCAGCTCTTTCAATCTGCCTGATTGGCTGAAATTTCTCCAAGGTATTTCCCCACAGTGCAGAAATAGGCCATTCTGCCCATCAAGTCAACACTGACTCTCCAAAGAACACCCCATCCCGACACAGCCTCCTACCATATCCCTATAACCCTGCAGTTACAACTGCTAGCCCACCCAGCCTGCACATCATTGGACACTACTGGCAATTTAGCATGGCCAACCCATCTAATCTGCACATCTTTGGGCTGTGCGAGGAAACCGGAGCACAGGGAGGAAACCCACGCAGACACAGGGAGAATGTGCAAACGCCACACAGACAGTCGCCCGAAGCTGGAATTGAACCCGGGTCCCTGGCGCTGTGAGGCTGCAGTGCTAACCACTGAGATGCCCAATTTATGCAATCATGTATTTTAATTTTCTGTCATTCACTACAAGACCCTCGCAGTTTCTGATTGCAAGTGCTTTCCGACAATCTCTTACCTTTCAAAAGAAATCCTAGTTTTTCTTCCACCATTGTGGAGACCCTCACATTTTGCCACAATGTATTCCATCTGCTGTGCTCTTGTGTGCTCACCTAAACTGTCTTTATCTCCCAGCAGCCTCTTTGTCTCTTCTCACCACCTACGCCCTCCACCTCCTCCAGAACTTCCAATTCCCTGGCCCCCAACACCTCATGGGCGTCCAGTCCCTATACACCTGCATTCCTCATGCAGATAGCCTCAAGGCCCTCCACTTCTTCCTGTCCTGGGGGCCTGACCAGTCCACTCCACCGACACCCTCATCCACCTAGCCGAACACGTCCTCACCCTCAACAACTTCTCTTTCGATTCCTTCCACTTCCTACAGACAAAGGGGGTGGCCATGGGTAGCCGCATGGGTCCAAGCTATGCCTGCCTCTTTGTAGGTTACATGGAACAGTCCCTCATCCGCACCTACACAGACCCCAAACCCCACCTCTTCCTCCGTTACATTGATGACTGTATCAGCAGCGCCTCTTGCTCCCAAGAGGAGCTTGAACAGTTCATCCACTTCACCAACACCTTCCACCCCAACCTCAAGTTCACCTGGGCCACCTCCAACACATCCCTCACCTTCCTGGACCTTTCTGTCTCCATCTCAGGCAACCAGCTAGAAACGGATGTCCACTTCAAGCTACCTAGAATACACCACCTCCCACGTACCCTCCTGCAAACATTCCACCCCCATTCCCAATTCCTCTGCCTCTGCCGCATCTGCTCCCAGGATGAGGCATTCCACTCCCTCACACCCCAGATGTCCGAGTTCATCAAGCACCGCAACATCACCCTGGCAGTGGTCGAGAACGCCCTTGACTGCGTCTCCCACATTTCCCGCAACACATCCCTCACACCCCGCCCCCGCAATAACCGCCCTAAGAGAATCCCCCTTGTCCTCACATACCACTCCACCAACCTCCGGATACAACGCATCATTCTCCGACACTTCCGCCATCTACAATCCAACCCCACCACCCAAGACATTTTTCCATCCTCACCCCTGTCTGCCTTGCAGAGAGACCACTCTCTCCGTGACTCCCTTGTTCGCTCCACACTGCCCTCCAACCCCACCACACCCAGCACCTTCCCCTGCAACCGCAGGAAATGCTACACTCACCCCCACACCTCCTCCCTCACCCCCATCCCAGGCCCCAAGA
The DNA here is from genome assembly GCF_030684315.1 of Stegostoma tigrinum. NCBI lineage: Eukaryota > Metazoa > Chordata > Chondrichthyes > Orectolobiformes > Stegostomatidae > Stegostoma > Stegostoma tigrinum. Next base: position 32,083,468 of record NC_081385.1, on the reverse strand, counting down.
TGACTTTCCACATCAAGCAGATGTTCACCTGCACATCTGCCAGTGTGGTATACTGTATCCATTGTACCCAGTGTGGCTTCCTCTACATTGGGGAAACCAAGCGGAGGCTTGGGGACCGCTTTGCAGAACACCTCCGCTCAGTTCGCAATAAACAACTGCACCTCCCAGTCGCAAATCATTTTAACTCCCCCTCCCATTCCTTAGACGACATGTCCATCATGGGCCTCCTGCAGGGCCACAATGATGCCACCTGAAGGTTGCAGGAACAGCAACTCATATTCCGCTTGGGAACCCTGCAGCCCAATGGTATCAATGTGGACTTCACCAGCTTCAAAATCTCCCCTTCTCCCACCGCATCCCAAAACCAGCCAGTTCGTCCCTGCCCCCCACTGCATCCCAAAACCAGCCCAGCTCATCCCCTCCCCCCACTGCATCACCTAAACTGTCCTTCCTCTCACCCATCCATTCCTCCCACCTCAAGCCGCACCTCCATTTCCTACCTACTAACCTCATCCCGCCTCCTTGACCTGTCCATCTTCCCCAGACTGACCTATCCCCTCCCTACCTCCCCACCTATACTCTCCTCTCCACCTATCTTCTTTTCTCTCCATCTTCGGTCCGCCTCCCCCTCTCTCCCTATTTATTCCAGAACCCTCACCCCATCCCCCCCCTCCGATGAAGGGTCTAGGCCCGAAACGTCAGCTTTTGTGCTCCTGAGATGCTGCTTGGCCTGCTGTGTTCATCCAGCCTCACACTTTGTTATCTTGTTCTTCGCTGTTTACTTTCCCAGCTTGCCTTGCATTGTCAGTGACTGTGAACACATTTTACTGAGGCCCCCATCTAAGCTGTTGAGGTAGACGTTCAGATCTGTGTGGTGTTCCACTAGTGTCAAACTGCCAACATGAAAATTCATCTTTTTTATTCTTACTGCGTGTTTTATGCCCATCAAGCAGCTCCTAATCCTTGCTAAAGTCCCAATCCTGACATTACAAAATACCAATGCTTTTTGAAAATCCAAATACACCATGCCTTTGGGCTCCTGCTTTGTGCATCCCAGTAAAATCCTCAAAAAGCTCAAATAAATTTGGAAAAGACAATTTTCCTTCCCGACTGACTTTGTTTAATGGTATGAAAATTTTTGAAGTGCCATCTGCCACAACATCCATAATTAACTACTCTAACATTTGGCCTGCTGCTGATCTGAAGATATTGTTCCACATTTCCTCTCTTCCTCCTTTCAGGAAATCATCCTTTAGGAACTGTTCGATAATCTAAGGAATTCTAGAAGATCAAAGCCAAGGCATCCTCCTCTCTGCAGCAATTTCTTTGGGGATCCTTGGATGAAGTTCACCAGATCCGGGATATTTGTCAACATTTATTCCTTTGATTTCTCTGGGATTATTTCTTTACTCATACTGATTTCTTTAAACTCTTCAATTCCCTCTCGGCTATAGGTTCTCATTGGATCTGTAATACTTCTTGCACCTTCCACAGTGAAGACTCACACCAAGCCTGTGTATAGTGTCTCAGTGACCTCTTCACTCCACATTCTAATCTCACCGGTCTCTGTCTCTGACGGCACCATGTTTAGTTTAAATTATCTCTTTCTAGTTATTTATAGAAACACAGAAATATAAAATTCCTGCAGGAGGAGTAGCCTATTCTGCCCCTTCAAGCCTACTCTGTCACTCACGATGATCATGGATGATTATCCAACTCAGTCGCAGTTCCTCTTCCTCTCCCTACCTTTTATCCCTTTATCCCTAAGACCAATATTTAACTCCTTCTTGAAAACAGTCAATGTTTTGGTCTCAACCATTTTCTGTGGCAGAGAATTCCACAAGCTCCCCGCTCGCTGAGTGAAGATATTTCTCCCTATCTCAACCTGGAGAAGTTACTTATAAAAATGTTTAGTTTCTTTTTAAGTTTCTACTCCCATATTGATATTTTTCTGTTTCCTTATAAATGTTTGGTCATCCTTTGTTCAATTCTAAAATCTCCTGATCTTCAGATTTATTTTTAGGAACATTTTAAACTTTTTCCTGTGATCCAACATGATTTTAACTCTTCATATTTGCTGCAATTGGGCCATGTTTCAATGCCTTAAGGGCATTTGTTATACCATCCCTGATGGCCAGCAGTTCCTTGGATGGCTATATTTTTCTTGTTAGAATCCAGTATCCATCCCTAATGCTCAAAACTCAAATGTGTCAACCTCTTGCCTGGCTTGGAGCATGTGATAGGGCATCGCCTTCTTATTTACAACTTCATAGTCCCATGGGTATCACTGTTAGGTCAACATCTTCAGTCACATGAGGAATTGTGTCTTTAGGTTCCTGCCTATCAACACCCTCTGAAGGTACTTGACCAAACTGGAGTTACCAATCCTGTTCAAAAATCAGCATTTTCTTTCAGAAGTAGCTTAGCTGTCTGGTCCCCATGCTAGACTTCTCCATTTGATTGGAGGTGAGTTTATGGCATATTTGCATTTAAAACTGGGGGCAAAGTGGCTGAAACTTTCTTTAGCAAACTATCCAAAATGATCCATAATTCAAATCAGGCATGCCGCGTGTCACAAACATTTCATGCAAGACCCTGACAACCACATCCAGGAGCGTGCATTGCCTTCATTTCTACCCACCATGAAAAGTATTCAATGGCAGTAAGCTAACACTTACTCAAAATTGAATCAGTCCATGCCCTGGTTTGCTGAGGGACATGGTTATAATCAGCAGCTCTCATTGCTCTGGTCTGTGAATAAACACTAAGTTCACTGTCAGTTTAGTGCAAGATCCTCAATGGCTTTTCAGATCCCCAATTATCACAGCCCTGACTGAGCTATGGCTCTACATATTATGATTCTCCAAGTGTCCCTAGCGTATCTTGTATAGGGCATCTTCTGGAAGTCAAGCAGGAATGACCAGCCTTTTGTCCTTTCCCACTAAGTCATCTAGTCGTGAATTATTGTCAGCGCTCAAGATACATCTTCGTGGTGAATGCATTGGGCCATTCTGGGCCCTCTTCTGCTCCTCTTCTGTATTTAATTGGGGCTGCTGTGGATTGAGTATGTAACTCAGTTTTATAAACAAGCCCAACAAGTAACCCAGTAAGGCTATCAACTATCACTCTGGAGAGTGTGTGGGCATATTCTGTGGTTACTCTACACTTAGACTGTTCCATAGATAAATTTCAGTCGGAAGCTATAGAAAATCTGGTTACCCTTTTGGAGGAAAAATATGTTAAACTTGAGAGGGTTCAGAAAAAAATGTACAAGGATGTTGCTAGGGTTAGAGGATTTCACTTACAAAGGGAGGCTGAATATGCTGGGATTATTTTCCCAGGAGCATCAGAGGCTGAGGGGTGACATTACAGAGGTTTATAAACTCATGAGTGGCATGGATAGGGCAAATAGACAAGGTCTTTTCCCCAGAGTGGAGGAGTCCAAAACTGGAGGGAATAGGTTTAAGGTGAGAGGGAACAGATATAAGAAGGGCCTGAGGGGTAACGTTTTCACAGAGAGGTTGGTGCATGTATGGAGCTGTAGCTATGTGGATCTACGTGGAGACATCCATGCCAATTTGATCTCATTTAACAGGGAGATCCATGGTTGTGGTCTGTCCTTATGGGCACTTTGATCAACAATTTATTCTGATCATCACCTGAATGGCTTTCTGTAGAGTGAAATATTCTTTGTACTGTAATAAATCTGACAGAGACTCATCGATAATTTCTGCAATAATTCTGTTTCTTATGAATTAGGACTTTAAATCTTCACAGACATATTTCTCCACTAATCTGTAGAAGCCATTAATGAAATTATTTATAGATTTCCCAGATGCCACATTCTTCTCTTAAATCTTGCTGTTTCAGTGCTTTTATTTGTTAGAGGTTAAAGTTAACATCAAAGCCTTCTGGAAATTCAACAAAAGTATCTGTTGCTGTTTTTAAACAACTTCAGAAAGACATTGCATCAACAGTCAAACTACCAATTGCATACTTATTCAGCATCAGATTTAGTACCTAATTTGTAGGTACTGCTGTTTCTTAAAAATTGTTTTCTCAAAGATGCCCAACATTGTTTTCTATTTGATGAATCGTCAATATTAAATCTTGCTGCATCATTTCTGATGCCACTCATCATTATATGTTTTCCTTACATTAAAGGGTTTTAATTCCAGATGCAGCAGTGCTCTGTAGTTGAACTTTTCTCCATGCTTGTGAGAGTAAAGTTGGTGATTCTCCCAGTTTTTGCAGCTTCTCTGGATAAATCCCACTAATTAAAGATTCCCATTTCCTTAACAGATTTACTGACTGAATCCTGGTCTCTGCAGTCTTTTAACGGATATCTATTCATTTACCAGTTTTCCTAAGTGACTCCCACTACTTGCAACTCTAAACACTGATTATTTTGATGTCACGGATTTATTTCCTGAATGTGCCTCCCCTTGCCCAGTTTAATAAAGGTTTTCCACCTCGAACGTGCTTTCAGAGCTCTTACCTTTCCCATGACCTCAAAAATCTCACAACTTTCTTCTTCCATTGAACTGCTTAGGCATCTAATTTTTTTCTTTATCACTTTAATTCCGGCTTCACACACTCCCAGGTCTGGACCTCACGTGAAGTTGCTTCTATACCCCCGACATCATTGTAGTGAGGAAGGCCAGCCTGAGCTCTGAATATTTTCCTCGCTTCTCACTTTCCCAGCCTGTAAACTGCACTACTTTCAAACAATCCCTTTGTGTACCAGAGAACTTTACTCAGAACCTCTGATAACCATATGATCTCTGGTTAAACCTAGACTCAGACTGCTCCTACAGATCGCCGTTACCCCCGGCAATGTGTAACTGTCTCAGTGCGAATCATACTCCAGCTCCACTGAGATCTGAGCTCACACTCACTGCTGTATCCTCTCACCACCATCACCATCTGATCAGGTGAACAATGCTTTATCTGTCATCCCTCTATTCCCATCAAACCTTGTCATCAGATTCACTGCTTTCGTATTCTTGAATGTTCAGCTCTTCCTGCTGTTGACAGTTCAAATGAGCAGCCCTTTGTAAAGCTGTAATGCCAAGGCAAATCTTCACACCTTCCCTGATGCCCCCAAGTTGGAGACAGTGACATTTTTAAAAAAATCATTTGTGGGACATGGACGTCACTGGCTGGGCCCAGCATTTCTTGCTCGTCCCTAGTTGCCCCTGGGGAAGGTGGGGGTGAGCTGCCTTCTTGAACAGCTACAGTCCTCCTGCTGTGGGTTGACCCACAATGCTGTTAGGGAGGGAATTCCTGCACTTTGACCCAGTTACACTGCTGGAATGGCAATATATTTCCAAGTCAGGATGGTCAGTGGCTTGGAGGGGAACTTGGAGGTGATGGTGTTCCCATACATCTGTTGCTGTTATCCTTCCAGATGGAATGGTCATAGATTTGGAAGGTGCTGTGTGAGGATCTTTGATGAATTTCTGCAGTGCATCTTGTAGCTAGTACACACTGCTGCTACTGAGTGTTGGTGGTGGAGGGAATGGATGCTTGTGGATGTGATGCCAATCAAGCAGCTGCTTTGTCCTGGATGGTGTCAAGCTTCTTGAGTGTCGTTGGGGACGCACTCATCCAGGCAAGTGGGGAGTATTCCATCACACTCCTGACTTGTGCCTTGTCGATGGTGGGCAGGCTTTGGGAGTCTGGAGGTGAGTTACTCGCCACAGTATTTACCGTTTCTGACCTGCTCTTGTAGCCACTGTGTGTATGTGGTGAGTCCAGTTGAGTTTCTGGACAGTAATAACCCCCAGGATGTTGATACTGGGGGATTCAGTGACAGTAACACCTTTGAATGTGAAGGGACAGTAGTTAGATTGTCTCTTATTGGTGGTGGTCGTAGTCTGGTATTTGTGTGGAGGTAATGTTACTTACCACTTGTCAGTTTAGGCTTAAATATTGTTTAGATCTTGTTGTATGTGAACATGGACTGTTTCAGTAACTGAGGAGTCACAAATGGTGCTGAACATTGTGCGATCATTAGCAAACATCCCCACTCTTGACCTTATGACAGAGGGAAGGTCATTGATGAAGCAACTGAAGAGGACACCACCCTGAGGAACTCCTGCAGAGTTGTCCTGGAGCTGAGATGAGTGACCTCCAACAAACACAACCATCTTCCTGTGTGCCAGGTATAACTCCAACCAGCAGAGTGTTTGCTCGCTGATACTGATTGATTCCAGTTTTGCTCGGTGAAGTGGATTCCACACAGCTGCCATCATGTTGTAGCAACTCATTGGCAGGTTTTCTGCCACCACACTCTTTGTTGGACAGGATTTGCACTTGTAGTTTATAAAAAGGCTCTTGTCTTAAATGAGCTGTAGTTTACTGTACATTAAAAATCACTTTCTCTGATGTGAAAGACGCTGTTATAGAGATGGTGAGAGGGACCAGATCCTTTAGCTGTTCTCCCGTCACTTCTGTGTGACATTGTCATTGTTGGTAAAGCTTAAGACATTCCTCAGCATTGACACTTTCAGACTCTTACACAACATGCATGAAGTTCTGCTTTGTCCTGGATGGTGTCAAACACCTCGAGTGTTGTTGGAGCTGCACCTTCCAGGCAATTGGGGAGTATTCCACCACACCCCTGACTTGTATCTTGTGGTTGTCTGGGCATTTGGTGAGTCAAGAGATGAGTTAATGTGACCTTGATGTCACTCACATCTCCCCTCTGGAATTCAGCTCTTTTGTCATATTTGAACCAAGGCTATAATGAGGTCAGGAACTAAGTAGTTCTCGTGGAGCCCAAACTGGGTATCACTGAGCAGGTTATTGCTGAGCAGGTGCGGCTCGATAGCACTATCGATGAGACCTTTATTGATGATAGAGAGTAGACTGATGGGGTGGTAATTGGCCGGGTTGGATTTGTTCTGCTTTTTATGTGCAGAACATACCTGGAACTTTCCACATTGTCTGGAAGATACCAGTGTTGTAACTGCACTGGAACAGCTTGGCTAGTTCTGATCCAAGCTGGACTTAGCTGGGAGAGTTTGAAGTGTGGTGTAGAACTGATGATTGAGGCTCAGCAGTAAAATATAAACCACATCCCAGTTCCACATCGCAATCAGTTCCCCCTTCCCCACACTCCCATCCTGAACGCTGCTGACAACTCAAAGCCCTCTGACCAAACCTGCTCAGGCTGTGGTCAGTCAAATGTTGTTTCGGTTTTCAGGAAGGATTCCTGAACAGTGGAAGCAAAAGATATCTAAAATCTGATTTTAAAAATAAACGTGATTCCAGCAGTAAAATTAATCCAAATACCTTTCATTTAATTGGTGAGGTCACATTGGCAGAGCGTTATCACCTATAATCAGCTGAAACAAGCAGCTGCTAATCTTCCATTGCAGGTTAAAGGTAATTATATTGTGTTATTTTAATTTTAAGTGCTTTCTCTAACATTCTTTACGATGAAGCAATAAAATGCGGCAGGAACAGAGCTCTTTGATTGAGAGTTGTTCTGTGGACCGTTGCTGCCCTCTGCTGTTCAATCTGTGAATCACAGCCTCCTGTGCTCTAATTGTCCTTTCTCCAAGTTAATCTCCCATTCACATCATGAGAACTCAGGTTACACGAGCCACTGAACACCAACAAACTCTTGTACCTTGCTCAATGGCCAGTCCTTCATGTAGGAGCTGGCCAGTGACCAGTGATCAGTGACGAGCTTTGTCCCTGGGAAAAAGATTGCCGCAGCTGAGCCTAATGGAGATGTGGGCTGACAAATCCCTGGGTAAGACGGTGGGGCCAAAAGGAATGAAGAGAATTAGGCCATTCAATCCACCCAGAATGCTCAGTCATGTTTTTCAACCCTATCGCTTTCTTCCCATAACCCTTGATCCCCTTACTCATCAAGATCCTCTCCATCTCTGTCTTACATACACTCAACATGCCGCCTGCCACAATGATTTCCACAGATTCACAACCCTCTGGCTGAAAAGATGCTTCCTTATCTCAGTTCTGAAGCATCATCCCTTCACTCTGAGGCTGTGCCCTTACGTTCTGCTCTGACCTACTGGTGGAAACATCCTCTCCGAGTCCACTCTAACCAGGCCTCTCAGTATTCTGTAAGTTTCAGAGAGATTGCACTCCAGCCTCCAACCCCCATCCTTCTAAACTGCATCAAGTATAGACCCAGAGTCCTCAACCACTCCTCATATGACAAGCTATGTGTCCCCGAGATCATTCTCGTAAACATCCCCCAGCACATTCTTCTTTAGATACAGGCCCAAAACTGCTCACAATATTCCCAATGCAGTCTGACCAGAGCCTAATATAGCCTCAGCGATACATCTCTGCTCGTGTATTCTAGCCCTCATAAAATGAGTGTTAACATTGCATTGCCCTTCCTAACCGCTATTTGTACCTGTGTTAACCTTAAAAAAGTCCTGAGCAAGGATTCCCAAGTCCCCTAGTGTTTCAGATTTCGGGAACTTTTCCCCATTTAGAAAATAGCCTACATCTCTATTCTTTGTACTAAAGTGCACAACCTCCCACTTTCCCACACTGTACTCCATCTGCCACTCCTTTGCCCACTCTCCTCGCCTGTTCATGACTTTCTGCAGCTTCCCCATTTCCTCAACATTCCTGTTGAAGGCCTCCTGTACAAAGATGTACTTGGGGCAAGAGGGGACCAGGGTTGAAGACTGGCTGGTGGGCAGAAAACAGAAGGTGTGCATGAAAGGATCTTTTTCAGATAAGCAGGATATCGGGAGTGGTGTCCCGCAGTCTCTGTGCTGGGCCCTTTCACAATTTGTATCAATGACTTGGATAAGATTAGCTGCGTGTGATGCTGTAATGCCTATCAGTGTGGGCTCAGTTCCCACACTGGCTGAGATTACCATGATGGACTTTCCCCTCCCTGAGGTGTGGTGAATCTCAGTTGTCTCTCCTTTATCAGATAAGTACTTTTATATAACCAGAGAATGAGTACAGAATTCAGAGCTGCTGAGGGATGTTCCAGTGTACAAATCATAACAAGCTCGTCTCTACTGGCTGGGCATCCATCAAGAAGGTTACTGGATTCTATCCTATATTATGAGAGAAATTAGGGTGCCACACTGGCTCAGTGGTTAGCACTGCTGCCTCACAACACCAGGGGCCTGGGTTCAATTCCACCCTTGGGTGACATTGTGTGTGGGCTTTGCATGTTCTCTGTGTAGGTGCTCTGTTTTCCTCCTATTGTCCAAAAATGTACAGATTGGCAATAAGAATTGTCAGAGTGGGATGTTCTTTAGAGGGTTGCGATGGGCTGAATGGTCAACTTCCACACTGTAGGGATTCTATGAAATTGAGGTAAGAATGTTATGTTTCAGTTATAAACAGCACTGGAGTGACCATATTCTAGATATTGTGTGCAGTTTTAATTTCTTTATTTAAAGAAGAATTTGAAACGCATCGGGGGTGGTTCAGAGGGGCCTAATACCTGGAATGTACATGTTGTTTTTGTGAGTACAGGTTGAACAGACTGACCTTGTTTTCACTGGAATTTCAAAGAGTGAGGGAGTGAACTGATTGAAGTTGAGAAGATCCTGAACGGTCTTGACAAGGTGAATGTGGAAAAGATGGTGTGGGTATGTCAGGAACTGGAGAGGTAACCCAGTGTGGAGCTGGAGGAACACAGCAGGCCGGGCAGCATCAGAGGAGTGGGAAAGCGGACTTTTCAGGTTGGGAGCCTTCATCAGAAGAACTGTCATTTCTGAAGAAGGGTCCCAACCTGAAACATCAGCTTTCCTGCTCCTCTGATGCTGCCCGGCCTGCTGTGTTCATCCAGCTCCACACTGGGTTACCTCTGACTCCAGCATCTGCAGTTCTTACTATCTCTGAGGAACTGGAGTGATGTAATTTTAAATAAAGGGACCACACTTCTTGGGCAGAGAGCAGGAGAATTAGATTAGATTACTTACAGTGGGGAAACAAGACCTTTGGCCCAATAAGTCCACACTGCCCCTTGAAGCATCCCACCCAGACCCATCCTCCCATTACCCACGCATCCCTGGACACTACGGACAATTTAGCATGGCCGATCCACCTACCCTGCGCATCTTTGGACTGTGGGAGGAAACCGGAGCATTCGGAGGAAACTCACGCAGATACAGGGAGAACATGCAAACTCCACAGAGACAGTCACCTGAGGCTGGAATGGAACCCAGGTCGCTGGCGCTGTGAGGCAGCAGTGCAAACCACTGAGACACCGTGCTGCCCCTTTGGGTCCAGTGACCCTTCTTCAGAACTGAAGCTCTGTTTTCTCTCCACAGATGCTGCCAGATACAGTGAGATTTTACCAGAAATTTCAGTTGTTGTTCCTAACTTCCAGCAGAGTCTAGGCCCGAAACGTCAGCTTTTGTGCTCCTGAGATGCTGCTTGGCCAGCTGTGTTCATCCAGCCTCACACTTTGTTATCTCGGATTCTCCAGCATCTGCAGTTCCCATTATCACTGCAGGTCTTTGTTTTGTTTTGTCAGAGGGCATCAGTCTAACTCACCCTGACCCTCCAGATCCAGATGTGCATCTGTTCCCATTCCAGTAACCCCTCAGATTTAAAATTCTTATCCTAATTTTGCAATGCTTCTGCCTAACTTCCTATTTCTGTACAGGTAGCTGGTGGTGTAGCTGTACTCGGCTAGTAATCCAGTTAATAATGCTAATGTTCTGGAGACAGGGGTTCAAATTCCATCACAGCAGCTGGTAGAATTTAAATTCAATTAATAATATTTGGGGAATGGTGTGCTTGACAAAGTGATGGTGATATTAACAACTTTCATCAATTGTTGTAACAGCTCATTGAGCTCTTTTCTCTCAGAGGGCAGTGTGGCTTTCGAACCCTCTGTCTCAGGCACAGAACTGCGATCCTTGAAGGCAAAGCAGGTAGATGTTAGGCAGGAGAGCCGAAGGTTCCCAGGAATAAACGTGAACGTGGAATTTGGAGACAAGTCAATTCAGCCGTAATCTTAGTGAATGTCATAGCAGGTTGAGGGGCTGAATGGCCTACTCTTGCTCCTAATTTATATGTCTGTGTGAGAGCTCACCCTTATTCAATACCTCACAAACTCCTGTACAAGTACATGCATGCCCCGCTCTTACGGCCACGATGGTTAATGGGGTGGGGGTTAGGCATGAGGAACAACATGGAGGACAGGCTGAAGTTGCTGAACTGGATCCCAAAGGCTGCGGAGTGCCTCAGTGCTCCTCTGGCTTGCACTAGGGCTCTGCTGGGACACTCGACAGAAATGTCAAGCAATTATGTAGGTCAGGGATGTTCCTGTGGACAGAGTGATGCAGTCACTTCTATGTTGCTGCCGTTTGATGATCCTGAACTGCTAGGGGAGGGTTTCTTCATCCTGGGGTGGGACTCCCATCCTGTCTGAAACACTCATAGCATACAGCTCTATAATTCAAATGTCAACCCCCTTTCTCCTATTCATTCATAGGATGTCACAAGCTGACGCAGCATTTATTGCCCATCCCTAAATGCCCAGAAGGCAATTAAGAGTCAACCACATTGCTGTGGGTCTGGAGTCACATGTAGGCCAGACAAGGTGAGGATGGCAGTTTCCTTCCCAAAAGGACTTTATTGAACCAGGTGGGTTTTTTCCCGACAATCACAATCATCATTAGGCTCTTAATTCCAGACGGTTTTTATTGAATTCAAATGCATCATCTGCCATGGTGGGATTTGAATGCGGGTTCTTGGATATTACCTGGCGTATCTGAAATAGCAATCTAGCGATCATACCGCTAGCGCCCTCACAAAGACCAGCCGTATACCAGACCCCCTCAAAAAAAAACAATGCAGAACCAATCGAGCTGTTTTTTGGGATGTTTGATGTTTGTGCAAGTGAGGAGTGTCGGCCTGGAGAGCTCAGTTCCCTGGTTTGTCTTTGAAGGGTATTATGGAATGTGTGACCCTTTTCTGAACCCACTGAGGGAGGACCTCGGAATAGCGTCCACGTGGAAGAGGGAAGGAATGCAGTGACTGGGTGTGGACAGGATTTGCTGATGGTTTCTTACTCCATTTGTTTATATCTTTGTCATCTCCTCAAGGAGAGGTGCTGAGGGAGAAAATGGCACAAAACAATCTGATCTTTCCTCTGTGACTATCTGAAGACATTTACCCCTTTTCAGGTGCTCGCATACAGTTGCAGAAGCTCTCTCTCTTCCCGATATCTTAAGGAGGGATGTGTCCTTCTGAGACAGATTGTTCCAAACTTGCTTCATATTGTCTCAAGCTGCGTTATCATCTCTGACATTTGTAAACTTCTGGATAACATAAAAATATCAAATCTTGACTTATGTTTTTCACAGCCGAGGGGGTGAGGTGCATAATCAAGTCTCCAATCCGAGCTAGGATCTCCAGTTACAGGAGTGTATCTCAAAGGAAAGCAGTTGGTCCCACACTGTCCCTGACACTCAGTGTGAACTGATTCGTTTGGTGCCTTATCCTCAGTAAGTCCCGCAGGTGGATCACATAACATTTTGTGAGCCTCACCATGGTGATGAATTGCTGCTTCAAGTCTGCGAACTGTGAGCAGGAGAACAACAGGGTCAGTGCCAGACCCGGAAACCCCATGTCCATCCCAATGTATTATACAGCCGATAAAATAACTGAACTGGAATCTTTTAAAAAAAAATCTAAGAGAAAGCGCCAGCACAACCGGCTCTCACAGATACTAACGAGGGATGAATCTTGGTTAGAATATTGATGAAACATACATAGATCATAGCATCTCTACAGTGTGAAAACAGGCCATTTGGCCCAACAAGTCCACACTGCCTCTCTGAAGAGCATCCTACCCAGATCCATTCCCTGAAGTCCCCTAAACATCCCTGGGCAATCCACCTACCTTGCACATCTTTGGACCAAGGGAGGAGACCCACAGAGAGCATATAAACTCCACATAGGCAGTCACAGAGGCTGGAAGCAAGGCTAGGATCAAACCTGGGTGCCTGGTCCTGTGAGGCAGCAGTACTAACCACTGAGCCACCGTGCCGTTCCTCTTTCCACTTTGAATAGTGTTGTGGGATCCATTACACCCACTCAATAGGGGCTCTGTTAACGTCTTATCAGAAAGGTGACACCTCTGGCAGAATGGCAGTCCCTAATACTGCACTGAAGTGTCAGCCTCAAAGCTGTTCCCAGGTTTCTCGAATGGGGCCTGTAAATGTTGAAAAGGTAATAGTTCTAAAAGAGTTAATGTTCAAGTTGCTCTCATACCACCCTCCTCGATCATATCGCCAGGGCAGGACCAGTTAACATTACCCGAGAGTCCACTGGAGACAGATGTGACAGACCTGGCTCATTGCTGGTTGTAATGGGGTCTAACTAGTTAATGTTATTTGTACCGGTTACTATCATGCAATAAACTACACCTTGTTATGTCAGGTGAGTCCCTCTCCTTGTTAAGACTTTCTAGTGGTTTACCCTTGACCACTGGTCATCTGACAGGCCTTTAGAAAGGAATACTCAGGCACTCTGCAGGGTAGTGTGCCTCGTTATCCTGGATAATGGTTTTTTTTCACAAAGTTTCAGTTCGCTTTTTATAAGGTTCATTTCACCTTGTTTTTTCTTACATTGAAGAGAATGAGGCACGAAGCTGTTGACGGAGCAGCGAGATTGATGCATGTCGAGAAGCTGAGACTGGACAAGGTGAGATAACAGGAACTGCAGATGCTGGAGAATCCGAGATAACAAGGTGTAGAGCTGGATGAACACAGCAGGCCAAGCAGCATCAGAGGAGCAGGAAGGTTGACATTCCAGGCTTTGTTATCACTGGACAAGGCGAGACCAGATGAGGTGTCCTCTCAGCACAGGCAGGTGTTTCCACCAGTGGGCGAAGTGTGTAACACTAAAGAACCCTGGCTATTTCTGATTCATTGGGCCCAGGGAAGGGGTGTTGGACACCAGGTAGAGAGGCAGTACTGGGGTACCGCACTTTAGGAAGGAGGTACAGCCCATAGACAAAATGTAGAAGATATTTCTGAGACTGGAATCATATATGAGAGACTCCAATCCCGTGACGAGACTGAGATTGTTCTTGGAGCAAAGATGTTAAGGGGGGATTCTGTTCAAATCTGTGAAGTGCTTTGGCAGAAAGGAGGAGAGGCAGAGAGTCACGGGGTGCAGGTTACACTGGTTGACAAAAAGCCCATTGGAGTTGGAGGGCAGTTGGACATGTTGTGGTCTCAAATTCACTGCCCTAGACAAAGCAGTTTCAATGGGGACTTATGCGAAGGGGCTGGGTATTTACAGAGAGCAGGATGCAGCAGAGCAGTGACATGCTATGGATCACTCTTTCAAATAGCCAGCATGAATACCCTGGGCTTGAATGGCCCCGTTCTGGTTCACATGATTCTGAGGCATCCTGCTAACAACAACAACCTATGTTGTCATAGCGCTTTTAGCGTAATGAAATACAGGAGAGCTACAAAGTAAATAGGGCACTGGTCTACATTACGTGATATTAAGCAAGATGCTGGGGCAGCACGGTGGCTCAGTGGTGAGCACTGCAGCCTCACAGCACCAGGGACCCGGGTTCGATTCCACTCTCAGGCACCTGTCTGTGCGGAGTTTGCATATTCTCCCCGTGTCTGCGTGGGTTTCCTCCCACAGTCCAAAGGTGTGCAGGTTAGGTGGATTATGCATGGGAAATGCAGGGTTATAGTGTTGGGGGAGTGGGTGGGGCCGCGGGCAAGATGCTCCATGAAGGTCAGTGTGGACTTGATGGATGGAATGGCCTGTTCCCACACTGCAGGGATTCTATGACCTGAAGTCTTGCCCAACGAAATGAGTTTTAAGGGGGTGAGTGTAATTCTAGAGCTTAATGCCTCGGTGACTGAAAGCTGTGCCCAGTCACTGTGATACAGTGATTAAAACTGAGGATGTAGTAAAGGCCAGAGTTAGAGGAACACAGATTAATACAGAGGGTAGTTGTGCTGCGAATTACAGAGACAGGGAGGAGAAAAGCTTCAAAGAGATTTGAAAACAAGGATTTATATTTTAAAATCAAGGCATTAACTGGGAGCCAACGTAGGTCAACATGCAGAGGGAATAAGATTTGATGTCTCTGCCGTCGAGACATTAACCGCCTCAACCTCTCCACCCCTCTCACCCACTCCAACCTCTCCCCCGCAGAACGGGCAGCCCTCCGCTCCCTCCGCTCCAACCCCAACCTCACCATCAAACCCGCAGGCAAGGGTGGCACAGTGGTAGTATGGCGCACTGACCTCTACATCGCCGAGGCCAGACGCCAACTCTCCGACACCACGTCCTACCGCCTCCTCGATCATGACCCCACACCCGAGCACCAAACCATCATCTCCAACACCATTCATGACCTCATCACCTCAGGGGACCTCCCACCCACAGCCTCCAACCTCATTGTTCCCCAACCCCGCACGGCCCGTTTCTATCTCCTTCCCAAAATCCACAAACCTGCCTGCCCTGGTCGACCCATCGTCTCAGCCTGCTCCTGCCCCACCGAACTCATCTCCACCTACCTGGACTCCATTTTCTCCCCTTTGGTCCAGGAACTCCCCACCTATGTCCGTGACACCACCCACGCCCTCCACCTCCTCCAGGACTTCCAATTCCCTGGCCCCCAACACCTCATATTCACCATGGACGTCCAGTCCCTGTACACCTGCATTCCGCATGGAGATGGCCTCAAGGCCCTCCGCTTCTTCCTGTCCCGCAGGCCCGACCAGGCCCCCTCCACCGACACTCTCATCCGCCTAGCGGAACTCGTCCTCACACTCAACAACTTCTCTTTTGACTCCTCCCACTTCCTACAGACTAAGGGGGTGGCCATGGGCACCCGCATGGGCCCCAGCTATGCCTGCCTCTTTGTAGGTTACGTGGAACAGTCCATCTTCCGCACCTACACAGGCCCCAAACCCCACCTCTTCCTCCGGTACATTGATGACTGTATCGGCGCCGCCTCTTGCTCCCCAGAGGAGCTCGAACAGTTCATCCACTTCACCAACACCTTCCACCCCAACCTTCAGTTCACCTGGGCCATCTCCAGCACATCCCTCACCTTCCTGGACCTCTCAGTCTCCATCTCAGGCAACCAGCTTGTAACTGATGTCCATTTCAAGCCCACCGACTCCCACAGCTACCTAGAATACACCTCCTCCCACCCACCCTCCTGCAAAAACTCCATCCCCTATTCCCAATTCCTCCGCCTCCGCCGCATCTGCTCCCACGATAAGACATTCCACTCCCGCACATCCCAGATGTCCAAGTTCTTTAAGGACCGCAACTTCCCCCCCACGGTGATTGAGAACGCCCTTGACCGCGTCTCCCGCATTTCCCGCGACACATCCCTCACACCCCGCCCCCGCCACAACCGCCCCAAGAGGATCCCCCTCGTTCTCACACACCACCCTACCAACCTCCGGATACAACGCATTATCCTCCGACACTTCCGCCATTTACAATCCGACCCCACCACCCAAGACATTTTTCCATCCCCACCCCTGTCTGCTTTCCGGAGAGACCACTCTCTCCGTGACTCCCTTGTTCGCTCCACACTGCCCTCCAACCCCACCACACCCGGCACCTTCCCCTGCAACCGCAGGAAATGCTACACTTGTCCCCACACCTCCTCCCTCACCCCCATCCCAGGCCCCAAGATGACATTCCACATTAAGCAGAGGTTCACCTGCACATCTGCCAATGTGGTATACTGCATCCACTGTACCCGGTGCGGCTTTCTCTACATTGGGGAAACCAAGCGGAGGCTTGGGGACCGCTTTGCAGAACACCTCCGCTCAGTTCGCAACAAACAACTGCACCTCCCAGTCGCAAACCATTTCCACTCCCCCTCCCATTCTCTTGATGACATGTCCATCATGGGCCTCCTGCACTGCCACAATGATGCCACCCGAAGGTTGCAGGAACAGCAACTCATATTCCGCCTGGGAACCCTGCAGCCATATGGTATCAATGTGGACTTCACCAGTTTCAAAATCTCCCCTTCCCCCACTGCATCCCTAAACCAGCCCAGTTCATCCCCTCCCCCCACTGCACCACACAACCAGCCCAGCTCTTCCCCCCCACCCACTGCATCCCAAAACCAGTCCAACCTGTCTCTGCCTCCCTAACCGGTTCTTCCTCTCACCCATCCCTTCCTCCCACCCCCAGCCGCACCCCCAGCTACCTACTAACCTCATCCCACCTCCTTGACCTGTCCGTCTTCCCTGGACTGACCTATCCCCTCCCTACCTCCCCACCTACACCCTCTCCACCTATCTTCTTTGCTCTCCATCTTCGGTCCGCCTCCCCCTCTCTCCCTATTTATTCCAGTTCCCTCCCCCCATCCCCCTCTCTGATGAAGGGTCTAGGCCCGAAACGTCAGCTTTTGTGCTCCTGAGATGCTGCTTGGCCTGCTGTGTTCATCCAGCCTCACATTTTATTATCTTGGAATCTCCAGCATCTGCAGTTCCCATTATCTAAGATTTGATGTGTGTTCAGATAACAGCAGCAAATGATTTAGTGACCTCAAGTTTGCAAAGGATTAAACTGGAATGGTTAAATCAATGGTAATGAAGACATGAAGATTACAATAACTGAATCTGTAACATTCCAGGTGTCTGCATGGCTTGGATTGGAATCTTGAAATTGTTTCACATACACCACTAAACCTTGACAAATATCTGAGGCTGTGGTTTTGACACATTCTTGGACAAAGAATAATTGACTTTGTTCCCAAAGTCTCCCTTCACTGTACTTGATGCTGAAGCTGGGGCTATTTTCCCTGGAATGTCGGAGGCTGAGGGCTGACCTTATAGAGGTTGATAGAATCATGAGGGGCATGGATGGGGTGAGTAGTTAAGGGCTTTACCCCTGGGTGGGGGAGTCCAAAACGAGAGGGCATAGGTTTAAGGTGGGAGAGGAAAGATGTAAAAAGGAGATATGGGGCAAATTTTTCAGACGAGAGGGTGGTGCTGTGCACAGAATAAGCTGCCAGAGGGAATGGAGAGGCAGCTACACTTACACCATTTAAAAGCCATTTGGATCGATGGACAGATAGGAAAGGTTTAGATATAGACCAAACTCAGGCAAAGGGAAGTAGTTCAATTTAGGAAACCTGGTTAGCATGGAGGAGTTGGGCTGAAGGGCCTGTTGCCGTGCTATATGACTCAATGTCTGTGTGAACCTGTAAGTACTTGGTGCTTTCACTGGGTGAGCAATGAAGGGAAATGACCCGTTTGCCAAGGCTGACCCTTTTCTCCCTGTTGACACACAAAAACCGAAGCATGGGAAAGAATGGAAGAAGAGATTCACAGTGATGGACATTACCTCTTCAAGGACAGAGCTGAGGAAGGTAGCAACCTGTGGTGACTTCGTGCAGAGATGTTGTTTCTGTTTGAGGTTTGCGTTAAATGAACCGGCCTGGAGCTCCAACTGCTGCAGTGGGAGAGAGAATAAACCTCAGATGGAAGGGAAGCTGCACTGTATTGGACCTTCCCAGGGACTTGTGGGCTTACACCTGGGGAGGGAGGAGGCCAGACTGAACTGGGAGTGGACACTGAACCGGGTAATTAAACTAGGGGAAGGCAAAAGAGGGATCTGAATTAGTTATGTCGTCAAACTAAAGTTATTTGAACATCAACTCAAAAACATCAGCCAGGCTCAACTAAAATCCTTCCCCACAGTCCTCAACTGAGGGCGGGTGACTCTCCCATCTAACTGGGAGGGCTCCCTCCCCTCTCAAGTGTTGCTGGAGCTGCACCCATCCAGCAAGTGGGGAGTATTCCATCAAACTCCTGGCTTGTGCCATCATCGTCTTCAAGTGCAGGAACCCTGGGGCCTACTTGGTCCAGTGTGAGAGTGAAAAACTACTTCCTGGTTTAACTAGAAGAGTCTCTTGGAGTTAGCAAATGCCTGTTAATGACTGGTTACAGATTACAATGGTATGATAGAGGGTGTTATCAAGACCCTGAGAAGAACCCTATGTTAAGCCTTACGCCTTCAAGATCCTAAACTATCTGCCCAGAATCCCATCTGGCATCATCATTGACAAGGGATGTTGCTGACCACGCTCACCCTGACATCTGTAATTTTAAATCAGCTCCACTGGGATGGATGAGTTTCAGCGCCCCCCTGCAACTCACTGCCCCCCCCCCAACTTCTTACCTTGAAGACTTGGACACACTCCCTCAGGGTCTCCTGACATCTACTCAGCTGGGGGGCTCTTTGTTCAATTTCATCCACGATCGTCTAAAGTTAAGAAGAGAAGAAGTGTCAATGAGCCATAGAAAGTGCAGAAACAGATCCTTCAGTTCCAATGATAACAAAGTGTGGAGCTGGATGAACACAGCAGGCCAAGCAGCATCTTAGGAGCACAAAAGCTGACGTTTCGGGCCTAGGTGATGAAGGGTCTAGGCCCGAAACGTCAGCTTTTGTGCTCCTGAGATGCTGCTTGGCCTGCTGTGTTCATCCAGCTTCACACTTTGTTATCTTGGATTCTCTAGCATCTGCAGTTCCCATTATCTCTCTCCTTCAGTCCAACGAGTCCATGCTGACCAAGTTCCCAAACTAAATCAGTGCCAGCTGCCTGCACTTCACCCATATCCCTCCAAACAGTTCTTATCCATGTATCTGTCCAAATGCCTTGTAAAAGTTGTACCTGTTCCTGCATCCACCACTTCCTCTGGCAGATCATTCCAAACATGAACCACTCTCTGCGTAAAAAAGTTGCCCCTCATTTCCTTTTTAAATCTTTCTCCACTCACCTTAAAAACTTCCCTCCTATTCTGGAAATCCCTTGCTCTAGGGTAAAGGCACCTTCCATTAACCTTGTCTATGGCCCCCATGATTTTCTAAATCTTTTATAAGGTCACCCCTCAATCTCCTATACTCCAGTGAAAAAATTCTCCGCCTCTCCATCTTCTCTACATAACCCAAACCTTCCATTCCCAGCAGGATCCTGAGAAATCTTTTCTCTCCAGCTCCAGCCTGCCTTGCAGATCCATCAAGGGTCTACATCTAATACTGTGCTGTACTGTTCTATGTTCCATCTCAGGTCTCTGAACCTGCAGCCTCTCTGTCCTGGTCACAGGAGGACAGGTAAGAGTGATGAGGCTAGCCTGGATGATGTTCTAGCTCTCAAACAGCTGTGTTACCACCTCAGGTAGGCAGCTACACAGTTGTCCTGCTGCAGTATTTAACATCATTCTGTCAGAAAGAGGAACAGGCATAGATATATAGGGAGCACAAACAGGACGACACTGTTCAACTCCTTCAGTCTATTCGACTTCCCACAGGTCACAGCCGATCTGCCACTTCGACAACCATTCTCCCACATGACCTCCTAAAGTCTTGATGCCTTTATTATCTGGATCTTTGTCTGGGACATGCTCCATCACCCTCTATGTGATAGAGAAAAACCAAGGAGTATGCTCCACCATTCACTGTGTTCCTGACTGACCTTTACACCAAACACACTTTCTGAGCTTAACCCCTGAATCCTTGTGAATCCAAAAATCTCGATCTTGAAGAAAGTTGATAACTAAGTAGCCATGACCGCGACCCCCCCACCCCCAGAGTGGAGCACTCTCCAGAATGTCTCCTCATTCTCAGTCACAAACGATTAGCTCCTCCAGTTACATTTTTAGACTCCCGTCCAGCAGAAACAGCCCGTCAGCACCCACTCTGTTATAATGTGGAGGTTTGTAGAGAACCTTTCTTAAACTACTGTCAATCATTACATCCTAACGCAGATTAGGATTAATTAGACCCAGAGTTTGTTGGGTGATCTGGACCAGCAGCAGTGATAACGGTCTGTTACTCCTGTACATTATTTATTGGTGCACAAATGTTTGTATGTTATTGGCATGTTACATCAAAAACAAAGATGTAACCATCGCCATCCTTCAGAGCTTCGTGTGTTTCAATAAGGTTCCCTCTCATACTTCTAAACTCTACGCAAGATAAAGCAATGCAGTTCTACCTCACCAATGGCAAATTGACAATAGAAATATTTTAAAAATGTAAGTAGACCATATACCCATAGCACAAGAATAGACACATCATAGCCTCTCATTATTTAAAAGATATTCTGTTTTTCTGTTCTTCCCACCAGTGGAGCCAATGTAAGTTTACCTAGCCTGGTACATGCCTGGGACCAGTATGCGTATACCTGGCCTGGTACACGTCTGAGACTGGTATGAGCTTACCTGGCAGAGCACAAGGCTGAGACTACATCTTCCTTTTAGTCGTGGGTATTGTGGGTGTCTCTGGATGGGGCAGCATTTCTTGCCCATCCCTAGTTGCTTTTGTGAAGGTGGTGGTGAGCTGCCTTCTTGAACCACTGCAGTGCGCCTGCTGTGGGTTGACCCACAATGCCATTAGGGAGGGAATTCCAGGATTTTGACCCAGCGACAGTGAAGGAACGGCAACATATTTCCAAGCCAGAGTTGTGAGTTGCTTGTGAGAAGAACTTGCAGGTGATGGTGTTCCCATGTATCTGCTGGCCTTGTCCTTCTAGATGGACATGGCCATGGATTTGGAAGGTGTTGTCTGAGGAGCCTGGGTGATTCACTGTAGGCACCTTGCAGATAGATAACCCTGCAGTCTCTATGCAGCTGTATGTGTCTGTCTGGCCTGGTACAGGAAAAACCCATCATAATGTGAATGTGAAAATGTCCAAACACGACAGTAATTGTTTCACTAATTCCAAACTTGGGTAGCTTTCTGGCTGATGAGGAGTTCTTGGCTTGTTGCTGTGCTATACATGTAGTAATCCTGTAACAAGGGGACTCCCAAAATTAAGCCAGAGCTGTCCATCACTTTTGACAAGTATTGCTCTTATGAAAAGAAGCCTCACCTTCTGATGCTTGAGGTTGGTGATGATCAGAAACTCATTGTCACACGCAAGGGAATGTATCCACTCCTGAAACCTGCTGGCCCGCATCACCCAGTGATGCAGCTGATCATACAATAGCCGATAAGATTCATAACAACTTGCCAAGCTGTTCAATAGCTGGAGCCTGAAACTCAGAACAATGAATTAGAATGCAAAGCTCTGGATAAACAGTGCTACACACTTTCACCACAATGCTAACTGAGCACCAAGGGTGGAGAAAGGCAGGTTGTATTCTCTCGAATTAAGAAGGTGAGGGCTTCTTTCACGGAAGTGCTCAATACATAAAGTGGAGCAGGTGGGGTCGGGAAAGAGAAATGACTTTGAAGTGTCTAAGAAGTGTCTAAGGGCCCTTGATTAAAAACTGGACCCAGATCTTACATCTGCAAACCGAGAAAACATTCTCCACACAGAGATGGATGTTTGAAATTTTCTGAATTCTGCAAATAGCACATGGTATTCGCTGCGACCAGGCCCCAGGTGAGGCTCCCCAAGTTAATGTGGTTCCCAAATTGTCAAATTCCCAGGACAGGAGAGAAGAGTCTTCATTCAGATGCTCCCTTGGTGGTCACAACCCTGCTCATTTACAAAGCATCCCCTCCCTTGTGGATAACTTTCCTCCAGGGCAAATGAATTTGTACTTTAAGAAGGAGCCAATTCAATCATGATTTCTTGAGTTAACAAAAGAATGAGTTTATTATTTACCAAACTCCAGAAGAAATAATGCAACACAGATACAAACAGGTGAGGAATGAGAACTGAGTCAGAACAAATGGAGTGAGTCTTAAAAAAAAGCAGTTAAAAAAGAACCTTGATCAACCTTGGAGTCATTCATGAAGTGTAGATATTAAAAGTCGTGACTGTTAAAGTTGACCGGAGCATCAACACTGGAAGGTGAACAGGCAGTTTCAAGATTCTTGGTTATACAGATTAGTTGAAATCCCTTCCTCCTGGCTCCTTTTGATTGTGGGTGGTTAGCAGCATTCAGTGTGAGTAAGAATGTATTCCTTTTCCTTACCTGCAATGCAGGGCTGTTTTCAATGTTGCTTTCAAAGCTGTGAAAGCTCACTAGTCCATGAAGACATCAAGCCACTAACACATACCTAGGGTGTAACCTCACTATCAACTTCTCTCCCTGTGTATTTTTGAATGGGTTAAATACAAATACTTCACTTACTCAGATTGCTGCCTTTTTCTACATCCATTCCACAGCCTGAGCTACTCAGAGGTGATTACAGTCATGTTGTAGTGCATTTCTCCCTTTGAACCTTCCTTTCAACACCTACAGGTGTGACATTCTATAGTTCACCTCCAGGCAGCCACTGGATTTCTGTCCATAGTCATGTCAGCTTTGTCAGTTGTCTATTAAAAAGGGCAAATTGGAATTTAAAAGGGTGATATGTCCATGGGTGAGCTGTGATCATCAGATGTTCAACCAGTTGTTAATCTTAAATTTGAGATTGATAGATTTTTGTTAGTTGAGGGCTCTCAGGGACATATGAAAAAGGTATGGATAGTGAGCTAAGTCACAGAATAGTCACATTGAATTGTGGAACAGGCTCAAGGGGGTTACAAGGGAACGGGGAGGACCCCCTATAAGACTGTAGAACAGACAAGGCTAAAGAACTCAGTTACAGGTGGGTGACCTGGAACACCCAGTTATCATTCACACTTTTGGGAAAAGAAATTGTAAACAAAGTGTTTCCAGAGTTTATTTGGATCAATTCACACAGGCTGCTAAAAATCCCAGCCACTTCAACATATGACCTTAAACTGGCCAATATCTCTGTCTCATGAAAAGCTCAGCAGATCTGCCAGCATCTGTGAAGGGAAAAACAGAGTTAACATTTCGGGTCCAATGACACAAGGAAAGGTCTGAGGAAGACCCGAAACGTTAACTCTGTTTTTTCTTTCACAGATGCTGCTAGACCTACTGAGTGTTTCCAACAACTTCGTTTTTGTTCCTGATTTACAGCATCCATATTTCTTTCGTTTTTTTTTCTGTCTCAGGCTTGCTCCTGTGAAGTTCAGCACAAGCTGGAAGAACAGCATTTCATTTTCCATTTGGGGACCCTACAACCTTCTGACTCAATATCAAGTTCAATAATTTTAGGGCTTGATCACTTTCTCCCATGCCCTTACTCCCAACTACCACACACCAGGCCTTATCATCACATGGGCCGCTACTACTGTCAACCCATTGTTAGCCTCTAATAATCTCCAGTAGCAGCTATTGATTCTCCCAGATTGATACTTACCCCGTCCTTTGCCAGTTCAACTCTCTCCAATCTCCATATCTACTTTTACTGCTCCCCCTCCCCAACCCCTTCTTTAGTATATATACCATTGTTTTCCTACAGGAGGGGTCGCTGGAACCAAAATATTAACTCTGCTTTCTCTCCACAGATGCTGCCATGCCTGCTGACTTTTTCCAGCAATTTTCCATTTTTGTGTCCAATTTCCAGCATCCACAGTTGTTTGGCTTTTTTTGGATCCATTGTTAACTTTGCTTCAACCAATGAAAGTCAGTTCAGTGGATTAGGTGGATTGGCCATGCTGTATTCGCCGTAGTGTCCAGGGATGTGCAGCCTGACTGGATTGGGCATGGGAAATGCAAGGTTACAGGGATAGGGCAGGGGAGGTAGGATGCTCTTCAGAGGGTCAGTGTGGACTCCTTGGGCTGAATGGCCTGCTTCGCCCGTAGGGATTCTGTGATTCACTTGTCAGTCTGAAGCGATTCCAAAAGAACTGGCTACAAGCAATCCCTCGAGTAGCTGAATCATTTGCTGTTGGATTAAGGTTATTTCTTTCCTCGATGGAAAGTGTGTGATGTTAATATTGTGCAATAGAATGTTTTTTCAGTGTGTGTCATCATGGAGCACTCCTTGTATGATATCAATCAGGGTGGAGTTTCTGATGTATTACCACATGGGAATGTAGCTTCATCCTCCACCTCACTCGCACCAATGTGACATTCACACCTCAACCTCATTCCAATCATCATCAGTACAGTGGGGTGGCACAGCGGCTCAACGGTTAGCACTGCTGCCTCACAGTGCCAGGGACCTGGGTTCAGTTCCATCCTTGGGTGATTGTCTGTGTGGTGTTTTCACATTCTCCCTGTGCCTGTTTCCTCTGGGAGCTCTGGTCTCTTCCTACAGCCAAAAGATGTGTGTTTTGGGTGGATTGGCCATGCTAAGTTACCCAAATTTTCCAGGAATGTGCAGGCTAGGTGCACTCATCATGGGAAATGCAGGGTTACAGGGATAGGGTTGAGGGGTGCATCTGGGTGGGGATGCTCTTCAAAGGGTTAGCATAGACACAATGGGCCCAATGGCCTGCTTCCAGACTGCAGGGATTCAACGATTCTAAGGTAAGGGGGTTCAAGCAAAAGCAGTTTCTTCCTCCTGTACTTGAGGTATATGGTTGTGGAGGTATCCTGGGCAATATTAAAACAAACAGCAATGAGATGAATGAACATTCAATGCATTTTTCACTGTTTTGTTGAGGATTAACAATGGCAGACGGCCCGATGGTTTCTTCCCGTGGTGTTACCAGGGTCGCACAGATAGTAATCGAGAAACTCACCTCTCCTCGGTGTACATTCTCAGTGACTGGAGTCTACTGCTCAAGATCTGAATCCTGCCTCTGTCTCCGGCTGGTACCATGTTGCATGTCTTTGTGTTATTCTGCTCTGTGCTGCCCTCTGGTGAAGAGCAATAGCTGCCAGCACCCATGGATAATTCACAGTTTTGGGATGTCTCCAACTGTCCCTCAGCTCCAGCAGACTGACCCCCTAGACTTTGCAACACGCGGGAGACCTGACGCAAGTCCCGGTGCAGCTTCTGAAAAGAAAGGTGGTGGATATGGGTTTGTCTTCTCATCCTCCATCACCCCGTCAACAGCCATCATGTTAGAGAAATTCACCAAATCAGCAACAAATATATTGGAATATATGTAGGCCATTTAATCCCCCAAGATTGCTCTCATTCACTGGGATCATGGAACAGGTTAAGGCCATTCAGCCCCTCAAGACTGGTCCATCATTCAATGAGATTATCCAACTCCACGTACCTGTCTTTGGCCCACATCCTTTAATTCCTTTGTTTAAAAAAATGGCATCTCTCTCTGATTTAAAACCAAGCACCTACTGCCATTGATGAAGAGAGGGAGGCGATGGCCTAGTGGTATTATCGCCGCTCTGTTAAATCAGAGACCCAGGTAACATTCTGGGAACCGTGATTCAAACCCCACCACTGCACATGGTGTAATTTGAATTCAGCTGAAAATTTGGAATTAAGAGCCAAATGATGATCACGAAACCATTGTTGATTATCAGGGAAGGGAACCCATCCAGTTCACTAATGTCATTTAGCAAGGGAAGCTGGACTACATGTGAATTGAGACCCACAGCACTGTGGTTGACTCTGAACTGCCCTCTATGTGGTATGCTGGCCTAGGCAGTAATACCCTCATTGCATGGATGAATTTTTTAAAATTTCCAAACACCTAGCACTCTTTCTGTGTAAAAGTGCTTCCTAACATCTCTCCTAAATTGTCTGGCACTAATTCACAGGCTATGCCCCATAGCTTGAGAATCTCCAACTAGTGGAAACAGTTTATCTTACTCTACACTGTATCAGAGATTTGTGTACCCACCTTAGCATCATATCTTGTGTTACCCAATAAAAGATGTATTAACTCCATTCAGGCCCACTGATCAGACACTGCAAGCTTTGAACATTGATTTTCTGATTGCTGCTCTCTATTTTAATTTGGCTGTGAAAGCTTGTTAAAGTGAAAGCACGTGTTATATCATTGGTAGAGTGAGAGTACGAGTATTATATCGCTGTTAGGCACAGAGTATGGATGTTATATCGCTGTTAGAGTGAGAACATGGGTGTTATATCACTGTTAGAGTGAGAACATGGGTGTTATATCGCTGTTAGAGTGACAGTGCAGGTGTTATATCAGTTTTAAAGCGAGAGTATGGGTTATATTGCCATTACAGTGAGAGTATGGGTGTTGTATCATTTGTTAAAGAGATGGTATGGATGTTATATCACTGTTAGAGTGAGAGTATGGGTGTTACAGCATGTTAAAGTGAGGTTATTCGTTTTATATTGCTGTTAGAGTGTGAATATGGGTGTTATATCACTATTAGCATGACAGTATGGGTGGTATATCGCTGTTAGACTGAGAGTACGAGATGGTATGTTATTGTTAGAGCGAGAGCACAGGTGTTATATCGCTCCAAGAGTGAGAGTATAGGTGCTATATCACAGTTAGTGTGAGAGTATGGGTGTTGTATTGCTGTTAGAGTGAGAGCACAGGTGTTCTTTCACTGTTAGAGCAAGAGTGCAGGTGTTATATCACTATTTGAGTGAGAGTATGGGTGTTATATCACTGTTAGAGTGAGAGCACAGGTGTTATATCGCTGTTAGAGTGAGAGTATAGGTGTTATATTGCTGTTAGAGTGAGATTATAGGAGTTATATCATTGTTAGAGTGAGAGCACGGTTGGTATATTGCTGTCAGAGCAAGTGCACACGTGTTATATCCCTGTTAAGTGAGAGTATGGGTGTCATATCGCTGTTAGAGTGAGAGTATAGGTGCTATATTGCTGTTAGAATGAGAGCACAGGTGTTCTTTCACTGTTAGAGTGAGCGAGTGTTACATCTCTGTTAGAGCACGGATGTAGGTGTTATATCACTGTTAGAGTTCTGCAGCAGCCATTGTTTTCTCGGAGTTCATGACCCCATTTGCGGTCTCAACCGCAAAAACACATAGCATGATGGCATCAGTGCCCTGTTCCAGGAAAACCTTGCTATGGATTAGGCAAAGGCATATTCTTCATGTGGCTGTAGATACAGGAAGAACATTGAGAAGAGGGCAGTTGAGTTGAATATCTCATTCACCTTCAGCAGTGTTAAATTCAGTATTGCACCGGTATTGTATCTTATATCTTGTATTTTACATTCTCTGGAGAGAACGTTCTAACTCAGAAGCAAGAACACTAACTCAATCAGCCACAGCTGAAGGTGCAAGAAAGTCAATTAACATTTACCAACGAAGGAGCAGACACGAAACCTCAAAAGGGAAACACCCCACTTCACTGGAATAATGAGATAACACGGTGTGAAGCTGGATGAACACAGCAGGCCAAGCAGCATCAGAGGAGCAGGAAAGCTTGACGTTTCAGGTCGGGAAGGGTCTCGGCCTGAAAATGTCAAGCTTTCCTGTTCTTCTGATGCTGCTTGGTCTGCTGTGTTCATCCAGCTACACATCGTGTTATCTCAGATTCTCCAGCATCGGCAGTTCCTATTATCACTGGATTAATGCTTTGGATATTAGGAGGATATCAAAAGAAACAAATTTCACTGCTCACCACAAATATCCTTCTGTATTTGGAAGTGCAGCATTGATCACTGGTGACCGCGCACAGCTCAGACTCCAGCAGCTTCACCCACTCTGTTACTGACCAAAGTTTTTGGTCAAGAGGCCAATCTTTTGTACCAGTGCCACTAGAAACAGAAGAGAAATTGACAAAGTAACTACAAAACACCAAATCCAAAGAGACGCATTCACAGAGTCAATTCATAGTCAAATATCCCATTTGTTTCTCTCCTTTTCCACTCAGTAAGTTATTTCAGAAAACTAGACCTGCTCTTTGGGGTTACAGGAGCACAGCTTTCAGCCCAAATTGCAAAGCCCTTGGGACAGAAAGTTATATATTAGCACTGAAATATTTAGAATTAAAACAGTGTTAAACCTAAATCCTTTATCATTATTTTCTTCCCAGGAGACTCCTTCTCTTTGCTTTCTGTTATCTGTAGTACTTTCAGATCTGTAAAATGGAAATATTGTGAATGTTTCATCTGCAGCACATGCCAAACCTCCACTGTGGAAGATAAGGACAGGAGGCACACAGGAGCAGCACTATATTCAAGATTTGTCTCGGTCACATACCATCCTGACTTAGAATGAAATCACTTGTTTCACCACAATCACTGTAACTCCCTCCCTCGGTAAAAATACTTTCACCTCAATGACTGCAGTAGTTTGAAGAAACACCATCATTTCATGGAACAGGCCCATGCCCACACCCCGTGGATTTTTATTTCAGCATTCTTTCAAATCAATCATTTCACTTTGCTTTGTAATGCCACTTATTGTGCTGTTTGTTTATTGATCAAATTGATACAAACCCTTTAATATCTTCCCTAAATGTTATTTATCTGTGTGGCCGTTGGCAGTAAGTGGCAGTAACATATTCAGCCTTGGGAGGCATCATAGTTCAGCACTCTTCTTCTTGACACTGTTACCTCTACATGCAAGATATCCATAGCAACAGTGATCACAAGTGGGATGTCTAACCTGATTGCCTAACCTATTCTAACAGTAAAATCCTACATACCATTTCACTAGCACTGACTGTACACTGGCTGAGGAACGACCCTGAGACTTCTTACGTAGAAATAGCTTTGACATCTACTTATCCATCTGAACCTTCCTGTCCTTCCACTTCCTTTAATACCCAGAAGCAACAAATTGGATAGATTTACCCATCCCTGTGTGTCAGTCTCTTCATCGTGCAGATGTTAGACGGGTTTCTCAAGGAACAATCACAGAGATTGGTGTTCACCAGTTCGGTTTTAAAAGTGGATTGACCTTAATTCAAGCCTGAAACTTCATTAAATCAGAGCAACATTTGGAACAGTGTGACGCCATTCAGCCCATCACGTCTGTGTCAGAAAGATGTAAGAGACAGTGACAGGTAGTGACAATAGGGCAATGCAGAGGCGTGGGGATCAAGAGATGGAGCCCAGTGTGGGGCGGAGGGGATTGAGCTCAGCACAGGGAGAGAAGCTGAGCCCTTGTGCGGAAAGCCCAGCGTGGAGCAACTGCAGGCCCATGGCCAAAGCAGGACTGTAATGTGGAACTTTTAACTTTATTTCTAATTTACTACTTTATGCTGAGAAAAACTGTGATGCTGAACTTTTAACTTATTTCTTTGCGTTTCTACTTTTTACCTAAGATTTCGTATCTAGGTACCTTGTACCTAAGATGTCATTGTGAATGGCAGCATTTCACTGTACTCCTGAATCCCTGTACTCGAGTATATGTGACAATAAAACCTAATTCTAGTCCTATTCTTTATCCTTAGTGCTTAATTGTATTTCTTTTTCATTCCAGATCTTCACATGAGAAAATGTCTTACTGCCCTGATTTTTTGTTACTAATCTTAAAGCTGTGGCTTTTGTTTACTGGCCCTGTTGTATTGGGAAAAAAAGAACTCTTTATGTATTTTGCAAAACCTCCTTCTCATTTTGACTGCCTCTAATAAATCTCCCCTTAGTCTCCCCTGCACTGAAGAGAACAAATTCAGTCTCTCCTCATCACTGAAACTGTTCTGTTTATGGTAAGAGCTGAGTTTATTTAAACAATGACATTCATCCTTCTTAAATAAAAACTTGGATGCTGGAAATCATAAACAAAATCAGAAAATGCTGAAAAAGCTCAGCAGATCTGTCAGCATCTGTGAAGAGAAATCAGAGGCAACGTTTTGGGTCCAGTGACCCTTCCTGAGAACTACCTTTAGTGTGAGGAATGAAAACCCTTGACAACAATTCACAGAAGTGGAACTGGACAAAAATGGCCAATAACTGAAAGAAAGGGATACAAGGAAAACGGAGTAATTACAGTCACATTCCAAAATCTGGTTGGGGAATATTGTGCTTGTCAGTCAACACCAAAAGGAAAGGGACATGCTAAAGATGTTATGGTCACTCTTCCCTTTACAACTGACTACAATGCACTTCCTGTTTTTTATTCTACATTTCCAGCGTTTTCCATCCCAACTACTGTTTCAATCAATGATTTTATCTTCAATACTCACAGCCACACTCCTGTCCTCCCATTATGGCCTTCTTGTGTATATTGCTGTTAACAAAATAAAAACACTTCATTTAAAGTAAATATTTCACAAACACACACTCAAATCCATCCCGCCACAGCCCCCAGTATCTTGTCCATGGATAGTTCTCTCTGCTGTGTCCTGTCTTGAAAGCATTTACCCTCCCTGGAGGAACACTGTTGCAGAGATTCCTTCATCCTAGAAACTCAACTGGACTCACTACATAAACACAGTGGCTACAAGAACAGACCAGAAGCTGGGAATACTGCAACGAGTAACTCATGTCCAGACTCCCCAAAGCCTGTCCACCATCTTCAAGACACAAGTCAGGAGTGAGATGGAATATTCTTCACTTGCCTGGACGAAAGCAGCCCCGACAACACTCAAGAAGCTTGACACTATCTAGGACAAAGTAGCCCACTTGATTGCCACCACACCCACAAGCATCTACTCTCTCCACCACCGATGCTCAATAGCAGTATTGTGTACTTTCTACAAGATGCACTGCAGAAATTCACCAAAGATCCTTAGGCAACCCCTTCCAAACCCACGACCACTTCCATCTGGAAGGGCAAGGAACACGACCACATTCAAGCTTCCCTCCAAGCCACTCACCATCCTGACTTGGAAATATATTGCTGTTCCTACACTGTCATTAGGTCAAAATCCTGGAATTCCCTCCCTAGTAGCATTGTGGGTTAACCCACAACATGTGGCCTGCAGCAGGTTCACCTTCACCAGGGCAACTAGGCTGGCCAGCTAAAGTGAATAGAGAAAAAACACAAATCCCAGTAGCCTCACATACATGATCCTGAGAGGGATGGCCAGGCAATTCAGCTGTGAGGGAGGGGCATACCATCAAATCCAACCCTGCCTTCATGGGTAGCCTTCATATCCATTTCTCACAACATCACAAAGTTCATGAAGGGCAAAAGGAGGCCATTTGACCCAAATGCCTGCCCTGGTTCTATCCCCTACAGCCAACCTCCTGCCTTTCCCATGTCCCTGCACACCATTTCCACCCAACTGATTATCAAATTCCCTCCTGAATGCCTCAATCAAACCTAACCTCCTCTGTATGTTCAGGCAGTGCATTCCAGACCCTAACTACTCGCCAAGTGAAAGAGGTTTTTTTTTCTCACATCACCCATGCTTTGTTGCCAAATCACTTTAATTCTAAGCCCTCTTTGTTCTTTTACATGTGGGAACAGTCTCTGCTGATCTACTCTGTTCAACCCGCTCATGATTTTGAAAACTTCTATTGATCCTTCTCTGAGACTTCTTCATTCCAAAGAGAACAGTCCCAAAGTTTTCAATCCATCCTCATCACTGAAGCTTCTCATTCCAGGAACCATTCTTGTAAATTGCGTCTGAGCCCTCTCCAATGTGTTCGCATCTTTCCAAGAATTACATGCAATACTCCAGCTGAAGTCTGGCATGGCCTTATATAAGTTCAACATCACCCCCTTGCGCTTGTATTCTACAGTAATAGACGCAAGCAAGCATTACCTAGACACCAGAAGCTCCAGCAGATCCATTCCTGCCAGACATGGATTTGGGCAGGATGCCAAACGGAGTTTCTATGTTGAGAGGTTCGACATCAGCGAGTGGCACAGGAGTTGAACATTGATGTGGGACACTCCCGATTTGGTGACTCCAATGACACATGATTTGTAACCTGTCTCTGAAATGGTCTTGCTCATCTATTTGGTTGGGTAACTGAGAATGGGCAATAAATATTGACCTTTCCAGCAACACGCATTGCATTCGAATGAACTTTTATCATAGGTCATGGAAACAGGCTCTTCGGCCCCACAAGTTCACACCGACCCTCAGAGCATCCCATCCAGACCCATCCCCCTATGATCCACCTCAACTACATGTCCCTGAATACTATGGAGCAATTTAACATGGCCAATCCACCTAGCCTGCACATCTTTGGACCGTGGGAGGAAGCTGGACCACCCAGAACAAATCCACACAGAACACGGGGTGGGGGATTGTGCAACCTCCTCACAGACAGTCGCCCACGGTTGAAATTGAACCAGGATCCCTGGAACTGTGAGGTGGCAGAGCTAACCACTGAGGCACCGTCATGGAAGGGACATCAGTTTTCCCATTGCCATTTGGAGCAAGGTGTGGGTGCAGGTGACACAGAGAACTGGTGGGTGGGGGAGAGCAGGGACACTTCATGATTAAAATAAAAGTTCAGATAAATTTAACCTTACCACATAATTTATCCTCACCTTATCCTGAATTGTCGCTTTGCAGAGCCAATGGAATGGATGGAAACTCTCGAGAATGTCGAAGTAGGTCAGGAGGCTGATAAGAGACAGCAAAGTAATCATCATGGTAGACACGCAGAAGTCAACTACCATTCCAAACAAGCCTTGCCTCGACACCAGATACTCCGGCAGATCCATGGTAGTGAAGCAATCACTCAGGCTGGGGAACACGGTCCATGCTTCACAATCCCAAACAGTGTCCAAATGTCTTTAACAAAACAGGTTCCTGTTAGGTTTATACTTTTAAATCTTTGCTAGGTGTATTTCTGTTCACACCCTCGCTCTCTCTGTCTCTCTCTCTCTGGTCCCTGCCCTTCTCCAATCTGCACTTTCTCATTCAGTCCTTTTCTAGCTCAGTCTGGCTGTCTTGCTTCTTGCCAAAATACTTTCCTGTTTCTTTGTTAATTTTCTTTATTGTCCCCCTGAATTCTTGGCCTGACAATACTTTTGGCTCCTTTTGCTTCTTTTTGCTATTTTCTCTTTGTGTCTTGTGCAGTCTTGGGCACCCTTGCACATGCTTCTCTCTCTCTGTCTCTCTCTCAGTCTTGGGCTCTCCCTCTCATAGCTTCACTATGGAGCTACAATGCTCTCTCCCTTTCTGTCTCCACTTAGAGGCTCATCTCACTGACTGTTCATTCTTTCTCTTCAATTCTGGCTCTAATCACATTCTTGTTGTCTGGAATTCCTTTCAGTGATGCTGGATACATGCCCAGTTCACCACACACAGTGTATCGTCCCAGAGCAGTCAGTATCTGAAGTGGCTCAGCCTGTGAGACAGGTTTTGAAAAATGTGAAAGTCAGAAATGGAGTGAGACTGAGAACATTCCCACCCCAGAAGACAAGTGTCTCAATGCAGTGGTCAAATTCAATCATATTTATAATCAAAACTCTTCATTAGTTCACAAAATGGATTTATAAAACTTTTATGAACTTGGGACTTGTAAACTGTAAAAATTCAGATATGTAAACTGAAAATGACAATGCCAAATGCTTTTGCTGTTCATTCATTGAATCCCTACAGTGTGGAAAGAAGCTGTTCAGCCCATCAAGTCTACACGGACCCTCTGAAGAACATCCCACCCAAACCCACATCCTGCCCCCACATTTCCCACCTGCATATCCCTGGACACTGTGGGCAATTTAGCCTGACCAATCCACCTAGCCTGCACATCTTTGGACTGTGGGAGGAAACCAGAGTACCTGGAGGAAGTCCACACAGACATGGGGAGAATGTGCAAACTCTGCACAGACAGTCACCTGAGGTTGGAATTGAACCCAGGTCCCTGCCGCTGTGAAGCAGCAGTGCTAACCCCTGTGCCTAGCTCACACACATCTTGGCCAATGTAACTGAGCTGGATTGAACAGTGATCTACATCCACTTTCTCTTGTTTCCTTTAAACTTCAATTCATCTCTGCCACGTTTCCGTCACTGTCACTGGGTCAAATCCTGGAATTCCATCCCTAATGGCATTATCGGTCAACCCACAGCTGGAAGACTGCAGCAGATCAAGAAGGCAGTTCACCCCCACTTTCTCAAGGGCAAATAGGGATGGGCAAGAAATGCTGGCCAGCCAGAGACGCCCACATCCCACAAATGAATAGAAAGAGAAACACCCTTTCACTCATTCTGTTGACATCAACTCTTTAGCCATGCTCCCATTCAATGCATTGTTTTACAGGAAACATATGCTGCAAACTCCACACCTCTTGTTGGCCCTTCTTCCTCCCACTAGAAACGGAGTGGAATTTAAGTCAAAATCAATTTGTTATTAGGGCTAAATTAAAACAAAGAACTGCAGATGTTGGAAATCTGAAGCAAAAGTTGAAATTGCTGGGTAAATGAACTTGAAACATTGACTCTTCTATCTCTCCACAGATGCTACCAGACCTGCTGAGTTTCTCCAGGAAATTTGTGTTTCTATTGCTATTAGGGCTCTTATATTGATCATGTTATCCCATACTCCCAATTCCTCTGCATCCGCTGCATCTGCTCCCAGGATGAGACGTTCTACTCCAGGACATCCCAGGTATTCTCCTACTTTAGAGACTATCACTACCCCTCCTCTGTCATTAAGGACGCCCTTGACCACATCTCTCTCATTTCCCACGCTTCTGCCCTCAATCCTCTCTCCCCAACAACAATAAGGATTGAGTTCTCTCAGTCCTCATGGGCCACCCCACCAAACTCCGAATCCAACACATAATCCTCTGACATTTCTGCCACCTACAATCAAACCCCACCATCAGAAAGATATTTCCCTCTTCACCCCGTCTGCTTTCTACAAGGAGTGTTCACTCCACAACTCCCTTGTCTGCTCCACACACCCCACCAACTCTTCCACCACACCTGGTATCTTTCTCTGCAAGCAGGAGGTGCTACATCTGCCCCTAAACCTCCCCGCTCACCTCTGTCCAAGGCCCAAAACAATCCTTCCAGACCTGTCAGAGATTTACCTGCATTTCATCCAACCTGTTGCTCCTGATGTGGTCTCCTCTATATTGGGAAGACCAAACACAGATTTGAGGACCAGTTCACAGAGCATCTGCACTCTGCACACACCAAACAACCCGACCTTCTGGTTGCCATCCACATTAATTCTCCCTCCTACTCCCCTGGTGATGTGTCCATCCTTGGCCTCCTCCACTGTCAGACTGAGGTCAAACGTAAACTGGAGGAACAACACCTGATATTTTGCCTTGGGAGCTTACAGCCCAATGACCTCAATATTGACTTCACTAGCTTCAAAATCCCTCCATTCCCAGGCTTATCCCAGGTGCAGCCTTCCCCTTCCTCCTTGACTCCCTGGCCTGACCAAATCTGTCCACCTTCTTACTCACCTATCCACTCCACACTTCCCACTTTCCCACATGATAACCAATCATTATAACCTCCTACCTGCATCCACCTGTCTCCATCCCACCTACTCTTGCCCCAGCCCCACACCCCTCACTCTATTTACGTCTGACCTCCTGTGCTTCTCCAGCTTCACATCTCTGGCTTCCAGCATTTGCAGTCCTTGCCATCTGCTGATCATTACAAAGTGTTGCTTAGTTTTGGCGACTGTAACCATTTTTTTCTCCCCTGCACCATGGGTTTTGGTTTTGACTTTAGGTTCCTCTGAACTCTTTGTAAAAATGGTCCTGCCCACCTCGAGCTTATAGACCTGTCCCTCAGGATTGTGAGCACTGCATCTATTACTATGATATCCAAAACATCGGGTTGATAATACAATTGACAGAAAGAGATTGAAGTAAAGAGCAGCACAGATAAAGTGAGAAATAAAGCTCTCTACAGAGAGGGAGAGAGGGACAGTGACCATATTGTGTTCAGCTAACATCAGTCAATGTTGCTTTTTATTAAAGGACAAAACCCCAAATCTCCAGCTTTCAGATATGGTAGAATTCACATTATCACTCAAACTGAGCTAGGATCAATATTTCTGAGTATGTGAGAAGTGGTTTCTCATCTGTTGGGAGGTAATGGGTTGCAGTATTTTGTACGAAACTCAGGCATAGTCACTTGCATCCACATCGATGGCATCATTAATAAGTGCATCAGCAGAACTTAGAACCTACAGACGGTGCTAAGCCCTTCAGAAGGACCTTGTTCGAGTGAATTAATATCGAGTATGGGTTAACGTTGAAAACCAAAGGCCAGGTCAAAACCAAGTGAAGTCCTTCTCAAAGCTTTTCACTCTCGTTGTGACAGACGGATTATGTCAAAGTGTTCGCCCAGAATGTTTGCAGACAATGGGCCGCAGTAGTGTTTGGCATTGGCAGTTTTTAAAGGAATATAATATGCATCAAAGTGATTACATGAAATAACAGGGTCATTAGGTGGATTGGCCATGTTGGATTGGCCGTAGTGTCCAGGGATGTGCAGGCTGACTAAACTGGCCATTGGAAATGCAGGGTTTACAGGGATAGGGTATGGGAGGTAGGATGCTCTTCAGAGGGTCAGTGTGGACTCGATGGGCTGAATGGTCTGCTTCGCCCGTAGTAATTCTGTGATTGGCTTGTCAATCTGAAGTGATTCTAAAAGAACTGGCTACAAGCAATCCCTCGAGTAGCTGAATCATTTGCTGTTGGATTAACTGGCACATCTGAGTATATTAAAGCCATTAGAAGGGCAGCCTCATTTGGTAAGGTTATTTCTTTCCTCTATGGAAAGTGCATGACCTTAGTATTGTGCAATGGAATGTTTTTTCAGTGCGTGTCATCATGGAGCACTCCTTGTATGATATCAATCAGGGTGGAGTTTCTGATGTATTACCACATGGGAATGTGGCTTCATCCTCTACCTCACTTGCACCAATGTGACATTCACACCCCAACCTCATTCCAGTCATCATTAGTACAGTGGGGTGGCACAGTGGCTCAGTGGTTAGCACTGCTGCCTCACAGTGCCAGGGACCTGGGTTCAATTCCAGGCTCGGGTGACTGTCTACGTGGAGTTTGCACATTCTCCCTGTGTCTGTGTGGTTTCCTCCCACAGTCCAAAGATGTACAGGTTAGGTGGATTGGTCATGGGAATTGTAGGCCCACAGGGATATGGTGAGGGTGGGGGGGCCTAGATGGGATGCTCTTCAGAATGTCAGAGTGGACTTGAGGAGCCGAATGGTCTATTTCTACAATTATAGGGATTCTATAATAACAGGGAATTATTGTCTCTGTTACCTTTCTCAATCATATTGCTAGGCTAGTGCCAATGAAGGTGTAGGCTTTGTAGAATGGTTCCCATCCCTATGGGGAACGTGTTCAGGCAGATACAAACTTTTTTTAATTTCAGCCATTTGCTTCAGTTGTCATGTTGTTCCTGTGTTCATGCACAAAGTCTCTCTGATATTAGTCTATTAACTGAAGATTATTGATTCATATCAACTGTTTATGCTTAATAGAAAGATGCGTTGTTGAAGATTTCCATCTTGTACCCATCAGTACCCTGCCAAGAGGGGTTGTAAATGATTAGATTTCGTCTGGTAGAGTTTCCAACAAAATATCTTGGATCCGATAATGGTACTGCAATATTAGATCTAATAACAAGCAATGAGCCTGATTTAATTAATGACTTAGTTGTTAATGAGCATTTGTCAAATAGTGATCATAAAATGATTGAGTTTCATGCAGCGTTTGTAAGAGATAAGCAAAGGTCATATCCTAGAATTTTGGATTTAAGTAAGGTAGGCTTTAATGGGGATGAGGCAGACTATCCATAGTAAATGGGAAGCTCTACTAATAGAGGGCATAGGTTTAAGGTGAGACGGGAAAGATTTAAAAGGACTAAGAGACATTTTTTTCACAAAGAGGGTTGTACATGCATGGAATGAGCCACCAAAGGAAATATTGGAGGCCAGTACAATTATAACATTTAAAAGGCATCCGGATGAATAGGAAGGGTTTAAAGGGATATGGGTTAAATGCTGGCAAAGGGTACTAGATTAATTTAGGATATCTGGTCGACATGGATAAGTTGGGCCAAAGGGTCTGTTTC
The DNA here is from genome assembly GCF_030684315.1 of Stegostoma tigrinum. Classification (NCBI taxonomy): domain Eukaryota; kingdom Metazoa; phylum Chordata; class Chondrichthyes; order Orectolobiformes; family Stegostomatidae; genus Stegostoma; species Stegostoma tigrinum. Next base: position 32,044,878 of record NC_081385.1, on the reverse strand, counting down.
CATGCTGTATGGATTGAACACATTTCCCCTTCTGTAAAGGAATGCACTGATGGAGACTCATTGTTTTGTTTTTAAATGAATTCTTTGTTCTATACTGTCACAGTATTAACATAAAATACTTCCCAAATCTCTATGTATTTCACGGGATGGTAATGAGGGAATATTTTAAACACGTGCAGCATGTTTGGAAATGTCAGAGTGGACGAGAATATAATCATAAACAAAGCCAGCATTACAAGCACCAATACCAAACCAAGATGTGAAAAGGAACATCCAGGGGCACCCCTAGGGAAGGGATGTCCCAGGTGATGGTTAGAGTTACAGAACACGAGTGTCTCAATGTTTACTCTGACTCCGATGGTGAAGTAATATCTCGGCTCAGGAAAAGGCAAGTGCAGCCTAAACAATAAATACAAATATTACATCACAAGGCTAGAATCTTTTAAATCAGCACGCAGATGTGTCATCACTGATCCAAGAAAGCACCAAGGGAGTTAGAAGGTCATGAGTATCAGGCTCACAGCAGGGTTTAAGCACATTATCCAGATGGACTCTTCAGAGTGGGACTGAAGGAACCCTTGTGGGCATGGGGGTAGTTCAGGGATTGGATGAGTGTGCTGTTGATAGGAATTGAAACTAATTTGTTAAAGGGCTAGGCTATGGATTGCACATGCAGTAGGGAATGATGCATGAGCAAATATCAAAAAAATACAAAGTCAGTCTGGAAGGTAAAAGATATATAATCAAGTTAATCATACAATCCCTAGAGTGTAGGTAGGGGCCATTTTCCCCTTCGAGTCTGCACCAGCGCTCCGTGGAGCAACTCACCCACATGCATAACTCTACATTTTACCTAAGCTGCACACCTTTGGACTGTGGAAGAAAATCAGAGCTCCAAGAGGAAACCCACGCAGACACAGGGAGAATGTATATACTCCACACAGACAGTCAGCCGAGGGTGGAATCAAACCCAGGCCCATGGCGCTGTGAGCCATCATGCCACCGTGCCACCATGATACATATGGTGAACCCCCAAACCCTGTTGGACAGATAGACGGAAAGGGAAGAAACAGAATCCCATTGTGAGTTCTTCCCAGTGAGTGGAGATTTTTGCTAAGGCCTTCACAAATCCATGTGTTTTGCCCGGATTAGCACTTACCTTAATAGGATTCTTTCATTATAAAATCAGAGCCAACTTAAGTCACTGCATGACAATGTAGTTGCAAAAACACAATGCTTTTATTTCAGAACAGAGGGCGGGTGTCTTTAGAACGTTGATGACCACACCTCATGGCAAGTTATCCTGTCATCCAGTGTTACGACTTCAATGATGCCACGTGTAGATTTTTAGGTAATGTCCTGACTACTGTTTCTTAAACTGTTGTGTTGGAAACAAACACGCTGTGTGAATACGGTTCACATGGGACGTTACAGCACAGGTAATAGACCACTTGGCCCAACTCGTCTAGGAACATACCATACGTATTATGTTGTGTGCACTGCAGTAGGTCATTCTGCTCTTTGAGCTTATTCCACGTTCCATGAGGTCATGACCAATCTGCCTCCACACAAGGATCTATCCATGTTATTTCAGCTTTCTTTATTGATGTGTCCTTCTATTCCCTTCTCCCTCATCTCGATTGCCCTGAAAGATATCTGTTAGTCACCTCAGCCATTGTATGTTGGACAGATTCCACATTATTAACTGTCTCAGAAGTGTCCAGGGAGGATAGAATGGCCTGCGTCCTTGTTATATCTCCCACCTTTTCCTAGTGTCACTCCTTCTTATAAAGATTATAACATACATCTAAATTTCCTTTGATACTGAAATAACTCCACTAAGTCTGGTATCCTGTCACCAAGTCACCCTTTATTCGCACATACATAGTACATGACACTGTCCCAGCTGGCTCAGACTTGGCTCTCAGAGTGAGCAGAACCCATGACTCTCCTGTTTATATCTGTCAGCCAGGGATCCCTGATAGGGGCTGTTAATCTGGTCCAATCAGGGAACTCATGTTCTATGGGGTCCACCTGGCTGACCTTGTTTCAATCTCTACAGTCACCTTCATCTTATAAAGACTATCACAAACATATAAACTTCCTTGAATACCAGGACTATGATCTTGACTCTGCTGAAGATTATGAGGAATGAACAAAATGAAACTTTCTCAACTGGAGGAAGCTAGAATTTTCTGGGTAGGTGAAAAAAGGAATGGGACCAGTTGAAGTGGATGGTTGGATATGTTGGCATTCATAGAAACATAGAAACTAAGGGCAGGAGTAGGCCACTCAGCCCTTCAAACCCATTTCATCATTCATTATGACCATAGTTGATCGTTTATCTCAATGCCATATTCTCCCTATACCCCTTGATGCCTTTTAAAGCTAAAAGATTTGCCTGTCTCTTTCTTGATTACATTCAGCGACCAGGCCTCCACACTCACCCACAGTAGAGAATGCTACAGGTACATTCATCCTAAATGTTCTATCCCATATCCTGAGACCGTGTCTCCTGGTTCCAGACTCCACAGTCAATGAAGATATCCACCTTTACATAGTCTGCCCAACATTTTTAGAGTTTTATGCATTTCAGTCAATAATTTATCATCCATTTGAACTCTATTGGATACAGGCCCAGTTAAATCTATCTCTCTCTCACTGGATTTTCCTGTCTATCCTGGTATCAACTGAATGAATCTCCATTGTGGTCCCTTCGTTCACCCATTCTCACAAGTCTCTGGCTCAATTCCACAGCATCATGGAATTATTACAGTACAGAAAGAAGCCATTCAGTCCATCATACCTGCTGCAGATCTATTGTATTGTGCTAATCTCCTGTCCTTTCCCTCTATCTCTGCGTATCATTACTTTTCTATATACTCGTGTAAAAGTCAAACTGTTTAGACCACTTTTTAAGGTTAAATTGATGGGGTTGATTGCTACATGGATACTACTTTTGAGGGGCTGAAATTAACACTACAGTCCAATATAGCATATCATTAGTAGAAGCACAATTGTACACCAAGGGATAACAAGGCGCAGAGCTGGATGAACACAGCAGGCCAAGTGGCATCACAAGCAGCTGACGTTTCGGGCCTAGACACTTCTTCAGAAATCATTTCTGAAGAAGGGCCTAGGCCCGAAACATCAGCCTTCCTGCTCCTCTGAAGCTGCTTGGCCTACTGTGTTCATCCAGCTCTACACCTTGTTATCTTAGATTCTCCAGCATCTGCAGTTCCTACTATCTACGTACATAATGGGAGATTGTCACCTGACTCTGACCTGATGCTTCTTAAACTTTGGCGCAAAATTCTTCCATTTCCCTCCATTTTCTCTTGTCTACTGCTGTTTTAGTTTTTCAATCATTTTAATACTTTTATTTCTGATAAAAACATTATCAGACATTTGACTCTGATAACAGTCCTACCAATCTTTGTGACAATGAGAAATTGTCAACAGCTGCACATCCAACTGATCAGGGGCAGCTCAGTGATACGGTAATTATAATGTAGAAAATGTATATCAGCCTATCTTATTTAGGAAATGATGGTGTGATAAAATTTGTATCACAGTAATTATACTAATTATAGCGCTCATTCGATATTGAAATTAAAATATCCGTAGCCTAATGTTGCTGTAAACTGTACATCAAAACACATAATAGCACAAAGAAAAGATTCATTGTAACATTTATGGACAGGATAATGCCTTGGCTCACAATTGCTGATTTGTTATTGTGAAGAACTAAGGCCAACTTTTACAGGAGATATATGGAAAATTCCAGATTTCTTTTGCCTAAAATAAGGGTCAACTTTTACATGAGATCGACTTTTACTCGAGTGCATACGGTATAAAAAAAAAATGCCTCCCTGAAGCTGTCTCCATCATATTTCCAGACAGTGCATTCCATATCCCTTGCAATAAAGGTTTTCATCACATTGTCCTTGCTTTGTTTACATGTCACTTTCAGCCACACTTAAACATTTAAAAGCCCACATAGGATATGGCAGATACCAGGACGCAAAATGCTGCTTTGGAGAAGTGCTGCACTGTGAAATGACTTTATTTAAACCGTCACAGCCCCTAAGAGTCTCCAAGAAAGTTCCATGCAAGCTGGTGTCAGTGCCAAGCAATGAAAGGGAATTTGCAAGAGCAGAGGGCAAACAAGCTAAAATGATACACATCGAAATGAATAATTGCAGTGAAGCTGAAACAAGAAAGGGATCCATTCTCTAATGAGCTATAAGCCTCTGGCGTGGTCGCCAAAACAATTAGTTTCCTGATGACAACCTTGTACTTAGACAATTCTGCGCCACAGGCAGTACATTAGTAAAAACGTAATGAGCTCAAGTTAGGTACACACCCAAAGATGTACTCATTAAATTAATTTTCATGGTCTTGTAAGTGCTCAGTGTCAGTTTTGGAGAAAGCATTTCAGGCATTGATGGTTACTTACATGGCAGGCATAGCAGATCACTGTCATTGATAATCTACCTCAACCCCAACCTCAGGATCTCACTTCTAAGTGCAGCAGTGCCTTTATCCCATTTCTCACTGGCTTTCCTCAGACCTGAGAGAACTCTCCAACTGGTGCCTGAACTAACTCCACTGAGGCCAGTATGCCACCATCAAATCATCAGTTATTTGCACATGCACTGTACGTGGACTCTAAGCAGCCAGATCAGAGATAATCCCTCAAGTGAGGAGAAGCACTGAGAGTCCTGTTTATATCTGTCAGCCAGGGCTCCTTGATTGGCCCCAGGTTGACAGCCCCAATCAGGGAACTCAGACTCAATGTGACCCATCTGGCCAATCTTGTTCCAACCACAACACACAACATTGGGCACTGCCTTGGAACATTCACTGCCCACAAGGACTGAGACAGCTGTTGTAGGAGGTTCTTTGTGCTATTGTTCAGCATGAGGTACTTTAGCTGCAACCAACCTCCTTGAGGGCTCAAGATCTACACGTTTGCTTTCTAAGTTGGGTTTCTTGTGTGCCAGTCCTGAAGAGGGCACAATGAAAAGCTCCCGCTTTGTGTCTCTTTATTAGCGATGTGTGTGTACTTCTCTTTACTCCCAGCCTTCCCAGTCTGTAACAGTCCACTGTGTTTTGAACTCTTCCTGTGGCCCACTGGGCCTTTTAACTTCACTGGCAGAACCTCTCCAGCCAAACCCTGGCCAATTTATACAACATGAGGGGAATGCAGGTCCATGGTTTGACAGGGAAATGTAGCAGGAACTATTAACTGTCGATCTTAACAGAAGAAACTCAGACCAAGCAGACAAATGATAATTTGGTTAGGGTGGTGCCATGGGACATGTAGAAGGGTTTGGCAGTCTCTGTTGCCCCTTACTCAATGAAAAAGAGGTAATCAGGGGACAAAAACATTTGTTTACAACTCGGGTATTCACTGAATTCAAACAAAGATCAATACAGGACCATCTACCCCCCAAGATTATACCTGTAACAAAGATCATCACAAATGTGCAACACATCTGTCCAATGCAGTGCTGAGCTCAGGAATCAAGCACCAAGTTTTTCAAAACAGTCTCATCTGCAGCTTAGTGATCACACGTTTCAGCCCTTGAATCAGAAGGTTATTAATTCAAGCAGTAATCCAACAGTTTTGACAACAAATGCTTCAACGTTGGGTCCCATCCTCCAACAAGCCCCCCTCAGGCTCTCTAGTTTGAATAATTACAGCTCTAATTATAACCTCCCAAATTTCTCACAATTTGGAACCATTCCGAAAAATCACACAACACTCTATTTAAGAAGGTGACAGAGACAAAAACAATTGTAGTCCAGCCTACTTGACATCCCTAATCAGGAAATGGCTAGAGTTTGTAATTAAGGAAATTAAGGCTCAATGTTCTTTCTGGGTTGGGAAGTGGATGGTTTCAGGGTTCCTATCCCACTTTCCTGGCAGTGTGAAGGGAGAGATCCCAGTCCTTTTTCTCTCAGAGGTAGCCTAATAATTGGCTAGAGGATGCAGGCTGTGTGGTCAATAGTAGTCAGAGGGGCAGAGACAGAGGTGTGAGTGAAAGACACGATTCCAAACAAACTAAAGATGAACAGAACCTGAAACCTGGGCCCAAGCTGCCCCCTAAATGCTACAAATCCAATTTTGAGATCAGCAGGCATAGACCACCCTCCCAGACAAGATGGGCCTGGATGGAGCTAGCTGACGTGGTGAGCAACTCGACTCTAGTCTGCAGGAACCAATGCAGTTCAGGAAGAAGGTCAATTGGCACGGTGAGGGCAATGCCAAACTCCCAGGAAACCAGTGGCAGGATGGTGAGAATATTCCTGGGAACAGCAGCATGGTGTCTAACATTATTTAAAGCTGCACTAAGCCTCATCTTGTCACTTACCCCATCCACGTATTCCAGAGCCACTCACCCACTATTCACTTTACACAGCTTGTGCAAATGCAGGCCGATGGGGTGAGGGGTGACGGCCTAGTGGTATTATCTCTCGTAGATTAATCCAGAGACCAAGGTAATGTTCTGGGGACCTGCATTTGAGTCCTGCCATGGCAGATGGAAGAATTTGAATTCAATAAAAATCTGGAATCAGAAGTCTATTGAATCCATTGTTGATTGCCAGGAAAAGCCCATCTGGATCACCAATGCCCTTCAGGAAAGGGAACTGCCATCCTCACCTGCGCTGGCCTACATGTGACTCCAGACCCACATCAATGTGGTTGACTCTTAATTGCTCTCTGGGCAATGAGGAATGGGCAATAAATGCTGGCCCAGGCAGTGACAACCTCATCCTGTGAATGAATAAAGGAAAACAATGGAATTGATTTCATATTCCTTTGGGAAAAATTAACCTCTCAGCCTTTAATAAAAGCCTCGAAATAAACTATTATTACTGATACTGAGAAAAAGTTCATGCTGTGCAAACTAACCTTATAATATATAATTCTATTAGCTGTGTCAACAAGCCAGAAACCACATCAAGGGCACAATCTGTTTTCACAACCACTTAAAATTATCACTTACAGGTAGTTCTTCTTAAACACTATGGTTGCGCTCTTGTGAGACGCCGCACTGTGGAAAATCTTCATAGAAAATTGTATTACAGAGAAATCTATATAGAAAATCGCGATACCTGTACGGTGGAAAGTTTGTGTTATCCAAACAGCATTCTCTGTTCATTAATTACGTTACAGCCAATTTGTGTTAACGAAACACACATTACAGCATAACTATTTATAGATGAATAGAGCAATAACTGTGCTGAAATGTATTAGCATTTGAAACTTAGTCAACCATTCACTAATGCCACCATATTGCAATTAGACAATATCCTGGGATGGAAAGAGAACAAGATGCTCAATTCAATTTCAAAGCAGAGTCTACGTCACTCAATGTATGGAGGCAGTTGATTCAATTCCTTTGTTAAGTGTCCAAAGCATATTCATAAAAAATCCAGAGTTGTTTCTTCTTACAAGTTATACTAAAAGAGATGATAGTGCAAGTTGACAGGACATCCTGTATTGTGATCATTTTTCCAATTGGAAAGTACTCTAATGCAGTGAATAGCTGGTCAATGTAAAGTTCAACTTACCTTTAAGGGACAGATCCATATGATGAGTCTCTGCATTAAAAACATCCACCTTACATTGCAGCGCCGAAAAGTGGCATTTGAAGGTGTGAAGACATCTTATGTGTTATTCTTAGAATGTTACCAACTCATCAGATTTTCCTTTTTTACATGAACTCTCAAAACTAACATGCTTTTGAACAGTTTCCATATTCTTCCCAAGGAAGAAGGTGTTTGGGGGAAATTCTGATTTCTATCCCTCAGTTTAAAAGGGGAACCTGACATCAGCAGTGGTGTGTTGTATCCTCGAGCATTCTGATCTTTTATCATTTTTGTTGCAGAATTAATTTTGTTCTGAACATCAAACTCAAGCTAAAGAACAGTTGTGCACCAACAGTAAGACTAAACAAAACATTGATAATATACATTTGAAACAGCTTACTATCAGATGAGGAAAAAATATTAGCAGCCCCAGCCACTGACCTGGTAACACAGCAGTCATGCAGATGACTAGTCATAGCGTCATAGAGTCCTACAGCATGGAAACAGACCCTTTGTTCCTACCAGTCCACGCCAACCATATCCCGAAACTAAATTTGCCTGCATTTCACCCATTTCCCTCCAAACCTACCTTATTCATGTACTTACCCAAATGTCTTTTTAGTGTTGTAACTGTACCTGCATCCACCATTTCCTCTGATAGTTCATTCCACAGATAAGTCACTCTCTGTGTAAAAAATTGGCTCCATGTTCTTTTTAAAACTTTCTCCTCTCACTTTAAAAATATGCCCCCAATTTTGAACTTCCTTACCTAAGGAAAAGATCCTTGCTATCCACCTTATCTGTGTTCCTCATTATTTTATAAATCTCAACAAGGTTACCCTTCAATCTCCTACGGGCCAGTGAAAAACGTTCCAACTCATCTGGCATCGCCTTATAATTCAAACTCTCCATACCCAGCAACGTCTTGCTCCAACTTTCCTGAACCTTGTATAAATTAGTTACATCTTTTCTATAGCAAGATGATGTAAACTGTGCACAGTACTCCAGAAGAGGTCTCACCAATGTCTTGTATAATCTCAACATGACATCTGAACTTCTATACTTAAAGACCTGAGCAATGAAAGCAAGCGTGCTAAACGCTTTTGTAACTACCCTATCTACATGTGATGCAAATTTCAAAGAATTATGTACCTGAACCCCTAGGTCACTCTGCTCCACAACACTACCCAGGGCTCTACCATTAACTGTGTAAGTCATGCCCCTGTTTGTTTTACTAAAATGCAATACTTCACATTTATCCAAATTAAACTCCATCTGCCACTCCTCAGCCCATTGACCCATTTGATCAAGATTTCTTTGTAATCTTATATACCTATCTTGTTGACATTTGAACTCATGACCTCTATGTTTTAGGTACAGCACCATAGTTACCACACTAACATACATGAGAGAGTATTTGTATACTTTTGCATTGTATGTGTTGTTCAATCATTTGGCAGAAGCAAGGAATTGGAAGCAATGGTTCAAGACAAAATCAGGTTGACAGAAATTGTGGAAAGTAGAAGATTTGTTTTCAGCTTATTGAGTGCTTTCTTCGCTTGAACTTGCTGCAAATTGTGAGGGAAATATCTTGCCATTGACAAACACCATCAGGCAGAGAAAAAGTGGCTCTGTGTACTTGAGCATGGAGGTCAGAGAGGTATTGAGTTCCTGTCAATTGAAGGATAGAATTGACCTAGGAACTGACAAGGAGAGCATTGTAGTGAAGAGAGAATACTAAGCCAGGTGAGAGAAGGACTGTGAGGTAGTTTTAGGGAAAGTGAATGGGAGGATCAGGAAAATAGTTAAGAAGGATGGGGAGGGAAGTTAAAAGCACAAAGGTTCATGATTGGGCTTCAGGAAAGAGTTATGAGCTGCAGGAACTGGCAGAAATGACTTTTGACTGTGAATTGGACCTGGGTAATTGCATAGGCTGGGCTTGCGTCTAGTAATTGCCAGCCATGGGGGGATCGACCAGCTCTTTGCATAAGGACTAAGTGTGGCAGAATTTAACTGCCAAGATGGCAGAACTAAGATAATTAAATGTAAAGTCTGGAGGGAAAACAACTCCCAAACTAGAAAGAAGCCAGGGAAGATAGTCTGGGGTCAGAAATGTAGAGGAAAATTGAATGCTTTCTCCCCCAAGAAAAGATCGAAGGTGATTATTTCTATTCCGAAACACACCTCCGAACCCAGGCCAAAAGAAAAAGGCCCTTGTCTCTGTGAGTTTTGCTACAAAGATTACACAAACTATCTGTGTATTCTCCTGAACTGAGACATTTAAGGAGTAATTTTCAAGATGTCAGGCACAACAAATGGATCAAGTAAGAATAAAACATTTCTGCCGGTTCTGGTGCATAGCACTAATGGCCATTTCCAAAATCTAAAGATCAGGATGTTTAACAGGAACATTTTACAGAAAAATGACAGTACAAGTTTGGATAAATTGCCCACAAGCAGCAAATAATTCTGGATCAGTTCATAATCTTAATACTGAGGGTGGCACACTTTTATTATCAAAGGTATTAAGAGATATGACAGATATACGGAGCTGGGTATCCAATGTTAGAGGTAAGGGCTCCCGGGACACTAATTCAAAGAGCAACTTCTCTCACTATCCTGGCCAATGCTTACCTTTCAACCAAATGGCATCATAGCACTTTGCCTGATCATTGACATCCATTCAATTTGTGGGATCTTGTTGTGCTAAGTGACGTGGTTGCTGTGCTTCCCACAAGCAAGCAGTAAGTGCTCCTCGGAAGAACTGTAAAGTACATTGGGATGTCATGAGGATGTTAAAGGTGCTAGAAAAATTGCAAACCAGTTCCCTAGAGAAAGTAAATTCAAAAATACTGTTCAAGTCACTGTAAAACAGTACGTAGGACATATCCAGCTGCAGAACAAAGACACTGTTGAGATATGTCTACATGAGCATGAAAGCAAATTAAAAACATTCGTTCTACCTGCATGGTATGTGGAGTATGTTATAACTGTGGGAAATGTGAGAGCTCCACAGTCTTTCTCATTGCTCAGGAATCACCAGGCTAGACTCACCCTAGAAATGTTTCACATTCCTCAAAATCAACACTAGATAAACCATGAGAAAGGATTCATAATATCCTTAGGCAACTGATACATGCATTAAATGCTACGATTACAGCCCACTTCATCTGACAGAGATACTTATGATGTTTAAAGGAGTTCATAGGGTAAATACAGAGGAAGAAAGTGTTTTCTCAGGCAGACAAGTCAGAATAAGACAATTTGATCTTAAAATTAGGGTCAGGATAGTTATGAAAGAAACCAAAAGTATTTTCCCTCCATGCAGAGCATAACAGAAATGTGAGAAATGTACCAAAGAATAAAAAAGCTTACTGAAATTGCATATAGCACTTGGTGAAGCAACACCTTGTGTTGCTTTGATCCCGTTATTTAAAAGAGCTATTTGCCTAAGAATGGAAACAGCAAAACATTTTTTTAATTAGGGGTGGAGCTGGATGAAAACAAAAGGCCAGGCAATATCAGAGGAGCAGGAAAGCTGACTTTCAGGTCTGGATCTTTTTTCAGAAAATCTGAAGAAGGGTCCACACCTGAAATGTCAGCTTTCCTGCTCCTCTGATGCTGCTTGGCCTGCTGTGTTCATCCAGCTCTACACCTTGTTATCTCGGACTCCAGCATCGGCAGTTCCTACTATCTCCAAAACATTTTTAAAAATTTGTTCATGGAACACGAACGTCGCTGGCTGTCCAATATTTATTACCTGTTCCTAATTGCCCTTGAAGTGGTGGTGGTGAGCTGTCTCCTTGAACCACTGCAGTCCAAGCACTGTAGATAAACCCTCAATGCACTTAGAGAGGGAATTCCAGGATTTTGACCCAGCGACACTGAAGGAGCAGCAATATAGTTCCAAGTCAGGATTGTGATTGGCCCGGAAGGCAACTTGCAGAGGTGATGTTTCTATGTATTTGCTGCTCTTGACCTTCTAGATGGAAGTGGTGATGTGTGTGAATGATGCTTTCCAAGGATCTTTAGTGAATTTCTGCAGTGTATTTTCTAGGCAGTACACACTATTGAAAAGGAGCATCAATGGTGGAGGGAGTGGATATTTGTGGATGTGGTGCCAGTCATGTGGGCTGCTTTGTCCTGGATGGTATCAAGATTCTTGAGTGCTATTGGAGCTGCACTCTTCCAGATAAATGAGGAGTATTCCATCACACTCCTGACTTGTGCTTTATAAATGATAGCCAGGCTTTGTAGGGTCAGGAGGTGAGATACTCGCTGCAAGATTCCTAGCCTGTTGACTTGCTCTTGTAACCACTGTATTTATATGCCAACTCCAGTGAGTTTCTGGTCAATGTAACCCCAAGGATGTTGATAGTGGGGGATTTGTTGATGTCAAAAGGTGCCGGTTAGATTGTCTCTTATTGGTGATGGTCATTGCTTGACATTTGTATAGCATGAACATTGCTTGTCGCTTGTCAGCCCAAGCATGGATAATGTCCAGGTCTTGTTGCATTTGAACATGTACTTTTTCAGTATCTGAGAAGCTGTGAATGGTGCTGAACATTGTACAATCATTGGTGAACATCCCCATTTCTGAACCTATGATGGAAGGAGCAGCTGGAGATGGTTGGGCCGAGGACACTACCCTGAGGAACTCCTGCAGTGATGTCCTGGAGCTGAGATGACTGAACTCGAACAAACACAACCATCTTCCTGTGTGCCAGGTATGGCTCCAACGTGAGGAGACTTGTGCCCCCAATACCTATTGACTCTATGTTTTACCAGAGCTCCTTGAAGCCACACTTGGTCTAATGTGACCTTGATATCAAGGGCAGTTACTCTCCCCTCAAATCTAGAATTCAGCTCTTTTGTCCATGTTTGAACCAAGGCTATGATGAGGTCAGGACCTGTGTGACCTTGGAGGAGCTATGATGCTGTTGCCATCACAGTGACGTGGTTGAAGGTGGGTCTCAAATAGCAACTTAACATTCTGGTGTACAGGATCTTTGGGCAGGACAGAGGAGGGTGCAAAGGCGGAGTTAGTGTTGCATTATTGATGAGGGAGTCAATTATTACAGTAAGGAGAGATAATCATCCGGAAGGGTCGTCAAATATGGCTTTGTAGGTAGAGTTTAGGAATAAAAAGTGGGCAGTCTCACTGTTAGGACTGCATTTGTACAGTGCAGATAAAGGCTATTCAGCCCATTGAGGCTGCACCAACCCTCCAAAGAGCATCACACCCTATCCCTGTGACCCCACATTTACCACAGTTAACCCATCTCGCCTGCACATTCTGGGGAAATCTCTCTCTCTCCCCCATTATCTCTATGACTATGAGTTCTCACTCTATATCTATTATCCCGATTACAATATCTCTCGGCTATTGTCTTTCCCTCACGCTCTATTAGTTATCTCTTCATTGTTGTTATAATCTTGCTCCCTCTATTATTTTGATCTATCTCTCTCACTCCACTGCCATATTCTTGCCACTGCTCCACATATGCATTAAATGAGCATTTCATCTGTCTTTAGGATTAGACAGGGTAATGTCTCAATGGTCAAGGAGCCTAGAATCAGGGCTCACATCTAAGTGTATAGGGTAGGCCATTTGGATCTGAGATGGGATGAGATTTCTTCAGAGAGCGAGAGTGTGCTGAGTGCGTGGAATTCTCTGCCACAGAAAGTGGTAGAAAGCCAAATATTTTCAAGGAGTTAGAAGTAGTCCTTAGGGCTTAAGAGATCATCATGTGTTGAAAATGGGAACAGGATACGAAGGCAGATTTTGCTGATTTGGTTTCGAAAGGAATGGAGAACATTTCTGTAAGCCTTGTGCTATCATAGCTTTCCCTTCTGCAGACAGTATGGAATAAACTTCTTATGGCAACATAGCTAATCTGAATTGACTCTTTTTAGATTCTTCTTTACAGATTCTGAACTAGTCTGGGAATTTTATGAAATAGTCTACTGGTAGCCCCTTCATCAGTTGCTCAGTATCCCAAATATCTTTGTCTTGTCATTCCCTGTCTGACTGTTCCTTGATATGTTGGTTCCTGATTTTAACCACTTTGACTACTACCATTTGAAAATAATTTACAGCAACACACACAGGAATGCTTGTGAGTGAGAAGTCTTGGTTGTGGACTACATATTTTATGTGTACCTTGCCTTTAAGAGAGTGAACCTTTAAAGGACTCCTTGCATTGTATATACACAATGCTGTAACTCTTCCTGGCTGTTAGTCTGCTGAAAGTTTACATGCTGCACACAGAAATCGGGCTAGTGTAATGTTGATTTCATAACGTGGAATGTGTTCTGCTGTTTAAATAAAATAACCCACAGAGTTAAACAAAATCATAACTTATTAAACAATTATTAAATGACATGAAGGGCGATGGAAAATATGCTGGTAAGGCACATAGTTCTTGAACAATCAGCAAGTTAAGCTACTGATGAACCATATGGTTCACAGAACCAAATTGTGCTAATGTAGATGAGACACATTTTGTTTGTTTCGACAGTGTGTTAAAACACAGCTTGCTGGTAAGCAGGTAATATCCCTGTTGAAAGGTCAGTGTAAATCACTTGAGAAAGATCAGGTTGTACTGGATTGATGGGAAGGTCAAGGGCACATTTTCAGAATTTCCACAAAAATTCAAGATTAAATCTTAAATCGGGACACTGCAGACCTCCTAAAGAATTTATAACATATAAACAGTTTTCAGAGATATGACTTCTGCATTCAGGTGGGCCTAATGGAGAAAAGCAAGCAAGATTTGCTTGGCAATTGGGAATGTAAGTTAGCACTGACTTAACATGTGAGAATTAGCTAAAAGGTCCCCAAAAGTTATGAGCCACATAAGAACAATTCAGAGTCACATTAGTTTACCCACTCCAATTAGAATTCATGACATTTTACGAGAACCCTATACAACCTAGTGAATGCTTCATGAGCAGACGCAGAGAAAGGTACGTAATGTGACTTTTCAAATGGGAATCTAGCAAACAAAATTATTGCGCTAATGATCACATCTAATCCATGAAAGCTTGAGAAAGATCTGCTCAACAAAATGAAAACTTACAGCATCAAAGACCTGCTAAAAGAAGTAATCCTCACAATCAGTGGCCCAAATTACAACTCAATGGTTGAAATAATCTGTACGACACTCAAACATGACTGGAATGTGTGCTCCTTGTGCATGCATCAGGAAAATGCCCAGCTTTCAATTTTGCCAGTCATGCTGCAGAAAAGGCCATGGACAGAGGTAGTATGCTCGAGTAACGTCTGATGCAACTACAGAGTCATGCACTGACCCAAACCTCGCAAAAGGAGTGTCTTCAAACTACAATAAAGAGCATCTAGTGTCCTACGCTACTGCATCTACGCTACTGTGTACTGCTTAATGGAAATAGTTTTCTGTGCCTGTATGGCCAAGATATAGGACTTGCACCTTTCTCACAACTTTGTGGATCTATCCCACTAATTGTGGCCTCAATAAACATTTCCTATTTGCTTAATGGCTTTACGAACACACCCAGCTCTTCATAGCTCCATAAGATGAATCCTGTTCTTTTAAAGGATTTTCCTAGATGATTAACGCTGTCTGCAGTAGTCCTAATAACCCCCATTGATTCATGTTTTTTAGCAGATGAATCCTGCTGTCTGTGGTTCAAAAAAGTGCTTCTTGCCTTCACTGCAGTTTAAATAATGGATCTCTTGCCTTCTCTGCAGTTGAACAGTCTTCTAAATTTCAGTTTCTGTTAGATAATTGCTACTTGTACTTTTGATGTATCCCTTTATCACTTTAATTCTGGTTTCATGACATTCCTAGGTCAGTGACATCATTTTAAGTTGCTTCTGGGGACCTTCAATTCCCTCCCTGTAGTCATGCCTCATGGTGCCCACTCACTGTTCAAGATGCTTATATGTCCAGTAGATTTTACAATTTAATATTTTTAACATCAAATTCCCTTAATATTCAATTCAGAGATCTAGAAGGGAATAAAGAGCTACAGAGATTGTACATGAGAGTATAGTTGAAGTACAATACCAGCCATGTTGCTGAATGCCAGAGCAGACCCGAGTGGTTGAACTTCCTAATTTCTTCTCCTACTTCGTATGCATTCATGTAAAAGGTTGTGAATGATGGGAGCACTTGATACTTTCAAGACTGAGGTCACTAAGATTTTTGGGGAGTAAACGCACCAAGGAATAAATATTTAATTAACATACAGCCACAATATAACTGAATGTCTACTTCCACAAACGAAGGTGGCCAATTTCACTTGTTAATCTTGTTCATAGCTTCATTGGAGACTCTGCAAATTTCCTTTAAAAAGATTTTAGAACTAATTAGAAAATGTGAGGGAAGTTTTATAAAACCTTTGCTTTAACGTGAGGAATCCTTTTTGAAGACTGTGTACAGATAACTGCTCCCTTTATACAATCCTCCTCTCCTTAAGAATGTACTGCATAGTAGAAACTCTAAATATTAAAGTTCCATCTTCCTATCAACCTAATAGCATCAGGCACCAGAGACAAATTCAAACCCAGGACCAAATATGAAAAGGGCAGTCTCCAATCTACTGAACTAACAGTACTAAAAAGTTATAGTTCAATATGAAGGGGCAGGAGAAATTCTATATAAGCTTTCCTTCCCTACATAAATGCATTCCCTCAACACTTCAATAATTGTCATTAAGCAGTACACAGTAGCGTAGCATTGTTTCTGGTCTTCTGATCTCTCCATGTAAAAATTTTGGGCCTAGCCCCACCTTGGAGACTCTGACCTAATACCTTAGTGCAGTGTTGAGGGAGTGTCACACTGTCAGAGGCATTGTTCATTATATCATAGATTAAATAAATATCCTGTGTGCAGGGGTGTTCCATCAATACATCTATGCCT
This sequence comes from Stegostoma tigrinum, assembly GCF_030684315.1. Taxonomy (NCBI): domain Eukaryota; kingdom Metazoa; phylum Chordata; class Chondrichthyes; order Orectolobiformes; family Stegostomatidae; genus Stegostoma; species Stegostoma tigrinum. The sequence goes on along the minus strand of NC_081385.1, from coordinate 32,028,370 downwards.
TAAACTGAATTACTAAAACAACAGATTAACTGGTCATTATTACGCTGCTGCCTGCGAGTCTGTTTCATACAGGTTTGATGCTGTGTGACCTACGTCACAACTCTTCAAAACACAATTTTTGACTATAAAGTACTTGGGGGACATTGAGGGACCATGCAAGGTCCCACATCAATGCAAAGCTCTCATTTCATAAAGGGTTTACTACATTGCATCAGCTTGTAACAGCACATATTAAAAGCAATTATGAGAATGGCTTTATGATGATACATTATTAAAATCTATTCATCATTTGTCTAATCTGTGACTTGCATCATACATCCAACCACTATCCCATGTTGTAAACATAACAGCATTGGTTCAATTCCTGTAGTGGCTGAGGTTACCATAAAGGATTCTCCCTCAACCTTTTCCCTCGACCAAAGCTCATTGGCCATCAGGATAAACCACCATCAGTCACCTCTCTGTCAGACAGCAGTCCTCTGGTCTGGTAAGAATATGGCAGCTTTAAGTGAACTTTATCCCATGTTAGAATAGAAAATGAAACAGTGTTCACATAAAGAAGTTTTTTTTATTCATTATTCCAAAATATTCCTTACATATTTAAAAAAAATTTATTAACAAATCCCGGACAGGGAGTCAGCTAACTGATCCCTCCTCCTCACAAACAGTACGGGCACACAGGTCCTGTGTCTAATTAGCAAAACTCACAACCTAGTAAACTGTATGAATAAAACAAAGCAGGCGTGTAAACAGGGCAAGTGTCAACTTTATTTAAAAATGTGCGAGGGTCAGAGTATACACAGATAAAGGAGAGAGTTAGAGAAAAGAAAAATGCTGGAAATCTAAAATCAAAGTACTCAATGGATCAGACACCAGGAAAAAAAAGAAGTCACGCCTGAAACATTAGACTGCCTTTTCCTTAAGGCATTAGCCATTCCTGCAGCATCTCACATTTAACTTTTTTTTGTCAGGTAGTGGAGCAGGTTACCATCTAATCTTGAAAGGGTCCCTTCTGCAGAAGGGGAAGACATTTACAAGACCCAAGACTCAATAAACTGAGCTCTCACAAACTCTACAACACAGATTGCACACACAGAAATACATCTACAAAGACAAACATAAAATTAGAAAAACACAGACCGAACATAGAACTATTTAAACATTTGATGGCTGGTTATTTTGTGAGCTATATACTTCACATCAAAAGGATACATCAAGATTGCACAGGATCACGCAGAATCAGTTTAACTAAAGAAGAGATTTAAACTGCAAAAGCATGATTCCTTGAACCAAAAATCATTGGTTATATCTTTCACTTACCAGAAAGCAACATATTAAATCAGGCTCCATTCACAATCAACCAACTGAGGAGATCCAATTTTTATTCTTTCCCATGCTCCCAAACATTTATAATTTATGGAGTTTAGGTACAAGTGCTTCAATTCTAAATTGTGAAGCTCTACCTTTTATTAAAGGACAGATCTCTACCCAGTTCACTACAAATGTCAGGTGACGCTATTCTTGACTCAGTTCATTACATGTGGAACATGCAACTGGCTGCAGGCATTTGCAGATTCTACTTGGGGCAGTGCTGCGGCCTTCTACTGGCTATACTATAATATTCTACAAAGCAGAAGAGGATACTGGGGTCAAAAAGCAGCCTGGACAATGAGCTTGCGGTTCTGACTCAAGAAAAGAAGTGGCAATGCCCATTTCCGCAACTCATCCAAACCTGCTTCAAGCCATACAAGAAAAAAATCTTGAGGTGGGAGATGGGGAAACAGAGCAAAAGAAAAAAAAGTACTGCTAGTGTTAACTTGTGAACCTGATAATCATCGAATCCTTCTGGCCTCTTAAATCTAATTTATTTCTGATAATGTGTAAGATTTTGATTTACCACAGTGTAAATTTGTGGTAAATTGCAGCTTATAACAGTAGAGTACAACGTCTACAACATATAGGCCAGTAATACCATGCAAGATGAACGATTTGTTAAAATTACAGAGATTGTGTTATTTGGGCACCCAATATGCTAGTTACAAAATTGACAAGTTTTCCACAAATCATGATGGGAGAATGGATCATTGATACTTAGACAGTGTCATATCCACAACAATCATTTCACAGATGATCTGAAAAGTCATATTATTCAATTTTTACACGGTTCAAATTTGAACAGTTGAACTAGACACCAAATCTACGATTGCGCACCGTATCAACTCTAACAGTAGAAGTTCTCCGAGAGAGCCTGATTGAAAGTCAAATTCCCAACCACGCCATTCCTTCACTAATCCCTGCATTTCTAATCAAACACTCAAAATTTGCAGTCGGGTGTGCTGTGCATAAAATAACACTGGTGTTAGAAGTGAAACCCAATCAAAACAGTCTGAAGACTTTTCCAACCTACAGGTAATACACCATCCCGTCTCATGCATACCCTGACTGCACTTTGAAGCTCGAGTTGAAAAAAAAAGGGCATTTCCTGAGTGTTTTGGAAAGCCAATTGGTCCACAGATTGGGAAAGGTTGCAATATTTAGTCAAACCACCTTGGGAACATTGCACTGTTCCTTTCATTCTCATCGTTCAGTGGATATCAATCACAAATAATTTCAAAGGCCGTACTGCATCTGTGGATACCCTGGCGGCCCACATGGTTAGACGATCAGATGAATTTCATCCAGTGTCACATCATTGGAGTCCTACAAATTTCAGAAGCTCATCCAAACTTCTAAATGAAAATGCAAATGAATTAAGCATCCAACACATTCCAACAAAGCCTCAAATGATGAATCTGTCACTGAGTCATTGGGAAAGAAGCAGTTGATTGGACAGAGTTGACTTAATCTGCTCAGAATTTTAAAGGATAAAAAAATAAAATTGGCATTTTAGTTGATGATCCATTGCTTGAAATCTCTCCCATAACTATATTGGGGGAGCAACTTTTAACACTTAAAACATACAGACAAGTTCACAGTGTTGGTAAACTGGGTGAGAAAAGGTGTCTCAGCTGTTATACCAGACAGTTCCTTCTAGCAGCTTTATCCCAGCAGAGATACAATGCGATGCAGGGACTCAAAAGAAAGATCAGGTTACAGGTAGGAGGATCTTCTGAGAGTAGATGATGTCACTCAACTTGTGCCTGATGCCCACAAAGTGCCTTTTGAATTCGAGACCATCTCCCTGCAAGTGAGAAATAAATAAATATTAGTGCAAGTCCATGGATTGGGAAGCATTTCAGGGAAGAACTAAAATGTAAATTATTAGAGCAGTTACTTTTATCCTCTCATAATGTTTCCCAAGAATTTTATGTCCCTATTTTGGATGGAGGGGTGGGGGGGTCACTTTATAGAAGTCACTCATCAAACATATAAAATAGATGAAGAAAGGCATTCCACCCCTCAAGTCTGTTCCACGATTCAATAAAGTCGTGGCTGATGTGTTTGTTTTGAATACCACACTCTCATCAGTGCCCTTCTACCTTAGATTCCCTTGCTTTATGAGAATCTAACTCCAATCATACCCCCAGACAATGGAATCACCAGATGCTGAGAGGGTGCCACACGGTGTTGCACACAAAACCACTAATCATACTGTTTCCAATATTACTTGATATTGGTGTTGGGGGGGTCTGACTGTACTGGGTTCGTCTACTTCAGCAACCAAGATCTTAAAAGCCAGCAGTTCAAATTGGGGTCACGGATATAGCAGGCTGAGGAAACTTAAGTCTGTACCAAATCCTAGCTGCAAGAATGCCTACAGCTTGTCACACCAGCAACATTAATTTATATAACTTAGCAAACGTGGCATGGGTTGCACAAGAACATATTTGGACAATTGGGCAAAAACTTGATAGAAGAAGTAGATTTTGAGGAACACTTTAGAGGAAAAAAGAGCTAGGAGAGTACTCTAGAGTTCATGGCATTCCCAACTGAAAGCATGAGCTCCAGAGGTGAGCTAAAATTTTAAAACTGGAGGAGAAGCTCTATTTCCGTGTTGTAAGGTTTGGGAGGTTGTAGGGATGAACAAGAGCACAGACAGATTTGATTACAAGAACATGAATTGAAGTTTTGATGGGCCAAGACATAATTAAAGGTCAGCGTACACAACTTACATAGCAGTTGGCAGACAGCTGGAAGAGTCTATGGGAGGGTAGAAACTAGTCTGACCAGCAGCATATTGGAATAATCAAGTCGAGAGCTAAGAAAGGATGAGGCTTGCAGGAACAGTTGAGCAGCAGTAGTAAATTTGGGGGTTTATTAAGGATGTGAAAGTCGGTGGTTTTAGTGATAGTGCCCATATATGGACAGAACCTCATCATTTGTGTTAAATACAATTTCAGGATTGCAAATAATTTGGCTCTGCCTCAGGGAGCTGACAAGGAGGGGAACGCAGATTTAGGTAGATTTGCGCTGCTTCTCAGTGACTCCTACTGGAAAAAGCTGTATGGTAAGAACAGTGGAGCTCCTTTGGCTTTGAGTTTTGGGTGCTGCAGCAAACAAACAAACAATTATAAATTAAGGATGATCAATTTGGTGAGGCGCTCTAACATTGCCTATGCAAACAAATCCCAGCATCTCAGGAATTTATCAAAACAAAATGAAGCAAAACATTTTCTTCCCCATAATATATTCATACAAGGCCTGCAGTTACAGTAAGATGTAGGGGTTTTGGACATGAATCCAACTGACCTTTCACTCCCAGTCTCTTGAATCGGTCTGAATCTCAGACATAAATTTACAGATGGATCTGGGCCAATTCAGAGTTCAAAAGTTTATGTAGTCTAGTTTACAAAGTTAACATCAATTCACTCAAATTGACAAGCAGAGCCATTCGGGACACTAACACTCCTTCCTTTTCCAGCTATTATCAGCTAACTATGCTTATTACTGATGCCAAAACCACTCAGTTACATTGTGGACCTGACGTAGCAGCAGGAAAAATATCTGCACACACAAAAGATTCATGAACACACAGTCATTCCAAAGTGGTGACAGCAATTTTAAGGCAATACTTCATGGATGTGTCAGAATCTTCCTAGATGTACAGGAAGAAGGATCTGTGCACCACACAAAACAGAAAATACAATCGTGGGCTAACAGTCCAAAGCACTGAGTGTTAATGTTAACACAGTTTGTGTCTCAGACTCCAACAGCAGACGTACCAGGCAAAACTTCAGGAGGTGATATAACAAGAACTGCAGATGCTGGGGTCAGAGATAAAGTGTGGAGCTGGAGGAACACTGCAGGCCAAACAGCAGAGAACAGGAAAGCTGACATTTTGGGTTGGGACCCTTCTTCAGAAATAAAGGGGAACTCAGAAATAAATAGAGAGGAGTGGTGGGGCTGGGGAAGGTAGGTGGGATGGTGATAGGTGAGTGCAGGTAGGCAGTGGTGGGGATTGATCAGTGAGTGGGAGTGGCGGAGAGGTGGGAGAGAAGATGGACAGGCCATATCAGGTCAAGGAGGCAGGGATAAGAGGGAGGGTTGGACATGGGATGAGGAGATTTAGAAACTGATAAGATCCATGTTTAGGCCATTGGAGTCCTATGATGGACATGTCACCCAGGGAGTGGGAGAGGGCGGATAAAACGCTTCGCAACCAGAAGGTGTTGTAGTTTGTCGTGTACAGAATGCAGATACCATATAAAGCGGTGTCAGAGTCTCCACTTGATCTCACTGATGCAGAGGCCACAATCGGGTACAGTGGATGCAGTAGACACTACATATCCATCCTGGGCCTCCTCCAGTGTCACAATGATGTCACCAGGAAACTAGAGGAGCAGCACCTCATTTTCCGCCTTGGGAGTCTATAGCCCAATGGCCTAAACGTAGATTTTACCAGTTTCCAAATCTCCCAACACTGGCCTCATCCCATGATCAACACTCCCTCTCATCCCTGCCTCCTTGACCTGACACCACAATCTGTCCATCATACCCACGTTCCCCAGACCCACCCTTCCTATTTCTGAGCTCCCCTCCCCCTCTCCATTTCTGAAGAAAGGTCCCGAACCAAAGTGTCAGCTTTTCAGTTTCTCTGATGATGCCTGGCCTGCTGCGTTCCTCCAGCTTCATACTTTGTTCAAACTTCAGGATTGCCTTCAACAGTAAGAGTACTGGGTGAATGTATTACATTCCTCTTGGTTTTGAAAGTAAACTTGTACAAAGCAAAAATGAAGTAAATTTGCTCATCCTTCTAACCACTGTTCCAAAGCTTATAACACTCTGCTCAAAATCAGAACTTACCAACTGGGGATACAAATACCTTTCTCTTCACTTCCCCCAGTCATAAGTATACTTGATAATCAGGGCTCACTGCATTATATATTTTTCTTGCCAGCCATTTATTGAACTAAATTGATTGAAAATCAGGATGAATACAAATTAAAATAGCAACAGTTAAAACTGGGGAGAACTGAACTTAACATTTGGATGCACTAACATTTGGTCTTTTACTAGTTGCACAGCTTGATGCTTTTTATTTGGTCAGACATAAATGGCACTACATTAGGTGACATCAAAACACAGACACACTAGTGAGGTTTCCAGATAACGTAAAAAGAAAAATGAGAAATCCTGCCAGTGAAAATGTTAAAAGGCAAAAGGAACAGAAAGGAGCCACTTGACAATTCGCTAAAAATCACCTTATCCCAGATTAAGAAAACCTGTAAATAATAAGATTGAGGATTAACTAATTTTTACCTTGGACAGTCTGAAATCTACCAGAATCCTCTCATTCATCTCGATGAAATTTGCTTTGAATATCAGCTTGTTGTTCCGTCTGTCCATGGTTGATATAGTCACCTAGAAAACCAGCACAAATACACATGAAGCTTGACGCTCAAGGTTCCACAATACAACCATCAGCAATGCCCAGACTGAGGATTTTTGTTTTAAAAGGTTCTGTTCAGGGAAAGACTGACCTGTGCTCAATGTTCTATCCATTTATTTATTGCTAACCCTGTGTTCATGACTCTTCTAGTACAAATAAAATTAATTCAACAACAAACAGAATGGCATTAAACAAAATGTTAATTTAAGACCTCAGATAAATTTCTTGAAACAAAGTCATTTCATTTGCAGATATGTTAACCATCCTACCTGGTTATTGCAGCTCTTCTTCCAAGTGTAGCCGAGTTTCTCACAAACATCTTTCAGGGCCAGGTAGGACTGTTCAGCATTCAACTTCGTGAAGAACCGAGTCATTCTTTTCACTAACCGTTGCCAAGAGCTCTGTAAAACAAGCAGGTTAACATGAACACAGAGCACTGATGCAGTGCACAAACAACTCAGTAAACTGCATAAAAAGAGATAGTTAAAAACGCATTTCCTTAAGGATGCCAAGTGAGGAGGACCCAAAGATCATATGTTTGCTTTAAGGATTTGTCCCAGCCATTCTGTGAACATAGAACCAGTGACAGAAACACTACTTTGCTCGGTAACAATTCAGCCAGTACAACAAAATCTATAATTCTCAATAACACACATACACGTCAAAGATTTAATATGAACCCAAGCGAGAGAAAGAGCGTTTATGACCCCTTAAGGGTATTCCACAATTCAATCTAATCATGACAAGCGTCTTTGCTGCAACTCCACTTTTCATACCTTAATTTGGAGACTAAGAGCTTGTCTAATCCAGCCTTGAAAATATGTTGGAGCATCTATAACCTGCTTCCCAAATATTCACAATCTTTTCAGTGAAGAAATTTTCCTCATCTCACATTTACACTCTCCAGCAAGAAGCAATCTCACTGAAAAAGGCCTTTACAGGTAAGACAGTGAGGACACCTCTTATTCTTCTAAATACGGGAATACAGGACACCAGAATAAGTCACTCATTACGGAAACATCCTGTCACAAGTCGGTGGAGGAGGGAGGCCTTCAGATATCTGGGTCACTAGGAGATTTCTTCCAGGGCAGGAGGGACCTGTACAAGGAGGATGGGTTGCACCTAAACTGGAGGGACATCACTATCCTGGCACAGAGGTTTATTAGCACCGCCTGGGAGGGTTTAAACTAGCGTGCCTGAGGGCTGGGAGCCAGAGTAATAGGTCAGCATGTAGAATCATTGGAGGAGAAGATCAATGTTAAGTCTATTAAGTCTAATGGGAAGAACAGGTAGGATCAAATTAATGAACACAGCAGGACCTGTGGTCTGAAGTGTACTTATTTTAATGCAAGTTGTTTCAAAGACAGAGGAGGTTTGTGCTTGAATTAGTACATAGAGCTACAAGATTGTAGCCATTACAGGAACCTGGTTGAGAGAAGGGCAGGACTGTCACCTCAAATGTTTCAAGGTTTAGATGTTTTAGATGTTTCAGGTGCGATAGACAGGGACATAGAAATAGTCGGGGAGTCACATTACCAGTTAAGGAGAATGTTACAGCTGCACTAAGAGACAGCATCTTCAAGAGCTCATCCAGTGAGACCATGTGGCTAGAACTCGGGTATAAGAAAGATGCAATCACTATAATGGAGGTATACTACAGGTCTCCCAATAGCCAGCAGGAGACAGAGGAACAGATATGGAAGATGATCATGAAAAGATGCAAAAACAACAGGATTGTTGTGGTGAGTGAGTTTAACTTCCCCAGTAGGGCTCCTTCGGTGCCAGCCAGAGGCTTGGTTGGGACAGAATTTGTTAGATTCATCCAGGAGGGTGTCTTAATACAATTGTAGAGAGTCAATGAGGGAAGGGGCCACACGAGACCTTACACTGAGGAAATGAGCCTGACCAGTTGATTGAAGTTTCAGTGGGGGAGCATTTTTGAACAGTGATTATAGTTCTGTAAGTTTTAAGGTAGTTGTGGATAAGCATAAGACTGGTCCTCAGGTGAAAGTGCTAAATTGGAGGAGAGCTAATTATAACAGTATTAAGAAGGAACTAAGGAAGTTGTAGTGTAGAGGGGTTGTTTTGACAGTTAATGCACAACTGATGTGGGAATCTTTTAAACAGCAGCTAATTAGAGTTCAGAACCAGTATGTTGCTGTCAGGATGAAAGAAAAGGTTCGCAAGATTCACAAACCCTGGATGACAACAGATATTGCAACATGTTAGTCGAAAAGGAAAAACAAGCATATTTAAGATTAGGAAACTGAAGTCAGACAAGGACCTTGAGGAATATAGAGGAAGCAAAAAAGAATAGAATGAGGAGGGTTAAAAGGGGCCACAGAATACTCTTAGCAAGTAGGACTAAAAAGAATCCCAAGGCATTATATACATGTGTGTACCGGGGAAAGCAGAAGTCCACTCAAGGACAAACAATGGAATTTGTGTGTGGAGCCAGAGGAAATGGGTAAGGGCCATAAAATAGTATGCACCAAGGAGATGTACATGGATGATGGTAAAATTGGGGAGGGATATGTTGATATTCTAGGGCATGTCAATTTTAAGGAGCTGGTGTTGCTGGGTGTCTTGAAAAACAGTAAGGTAAATAAGTCACCAGGGCCAGATGGGATTTATCCCAGGATACAGGAGGTGGCATGGGAGGAGATTTCTGGGACCTTGTCAGAGAGCTTTGTAGCTTCTTAGTGAAGTCCAAGAAGACTGCCAAATAGCCAGTGTTGTTTCTTTAAGGGCATCAAGGATAATCCAGGACATTATACGTCAGTGAATCTTACATCAGTGGTAGTGAAATTACTGGAGTAGACTTTTAGGAATAGGATGTACTCATATTCAGAAGAAAAAGAGCTCAAGGGACAATCAGAACGGCTTTACAGAGGGGAGATCTTGTCTCACAAATCTGATTGGGTTTTTTGAGGTAGTGACAAAGACAACTGATATGGGTAGGACAGTGGATGTTGTCTATACAGGCCTTACTAAAGCATTTGACAAGGTCCTTCATGTTAAGCTGGTCCAGAAGATTGAGTCACAGAATTCACAGTGAGTTGTTGAGTTGGCTACAAAATTGGCTTGGTGACAGAGGACACAGAGCAGTTACAGATTGCCATTTTTCTCACTGGAGGTCTGTGATCAAGTAGTGTTCTGTAAGGATCAGTGCTGGGATCTTTGTTTGTAATACATCTAAATGACTTGGATGAAAACGTAGGTGGTCTGATTCATAAGTGTGCAAACAACACGAAAATGGTTGAAGTTGTGAATAGCGCAGGAAGTTGTCAAAGGATTCAGCAGGACATAGATCAGTTGGAAAGCTGGGCAGAGAAACAGCACAGTTTAATCCGACAAGCACGAGACAATATATTTTCAGAGATCAAATGCAATCGGAAATTATAGAGTAAATGGCAGGCTTCTTAGGGACATTGATATACAGAGGGATCTTGGGGTCCAAGTCGAGAGCTCCCTGCAAGTGGCAGCATAGGTGGACAAGGTGGTAAAGAAGGCTCACAGCATGCCTGCCTTCAGTCGGGGCAGTGAATATAAAAAGTGGCAAGTCACGTTGCAGCTGCATAAGACTAGATCGGTCACACTTGGAGTATAGTGTGCAGTTCAGATCACCACTTTATATGAAAGATGTGGAGGCTTTGGAGAGAAAAAGATGTTGCCTGCATTGGAGTGTAGTAGCTGTAAGGAGAAGTTGGATGAACTTGTATCGTTTTTGCTAGTGCATTGGAGGCTTAGGGATGACCTAACAGAAGTATGAAAGGCAATAGATAGAGTGGATAGTCAGGGTCTTCTTCCCCAGGATAGAAATGTCAAATGCTAGGAGGCATCGATTTGTGGTAAGAGTGGAAAAAGTTTAAAGGAGACATGCGAGGAAAGTTTTTCTTTAAAAGCACGGAGGGTGGTAGGTGCCAGGAATGTGCTGCTAGGGGAGGTGGTAGGAGCAAATACAATAGCGATGTTTTAGAGGTATTGAGACAGATAAACAAACAGACAGGGAACAGAGGAATACAGACCATGTGCGGGCAGATGGGGTTAGTTTAGAACAGCATCATAGTTGGCACAGACCATGATGGGCCAAAGGGCCTGTTTCTGAGCTGGACTGGCCATCAAGGCAAGATTTCTCTTTCCATAAATATGGAGACAAAATTATACACAGCACTCCAAGTGTAGTTTCACCTACATAACAACAGCAAGGCTACTTTTTCCTTGTATTCCACATGCCTTTGCAATAAAATGACAACATGCTATTCGCTTTCTAGGTTCTAGCTGTACCAACATGCTAACTTATGTTCATTGGCAAGCACACTTAAGTCTCTATTAAGACAAACTTTTACACCTGCTAGAAAATATTCTGTTTTTCTAATCTCTCACCCAAAGCAAATAATCTCACTCTCATTCACAAAATGCTCCACACCAGCCACCTTGGTACCCATTCACTTAACTTGTGGTAGTCACTTTGCAACTTCCACATGTTCCTCACAGCTTACAAATCAGAAAACCTAGATAGATTTTTGTAGGTGTCTCCCTCCAGACTATCATTTAGGACTGAGATCAAGAGGAATTTCTTCACCTAAAGAATAGTGAGCCTGTGGAATCCTTTGCCACGGAAAATGGTCAAGACCAAAACATTGAATGTTTTCAGGAAGGAATTAGGTATAGTTCTCAGGGCTTAAGGGAATGAGGGGAAAGTCGGAAATGGTACCGAGTTGGATGATCAGCCACGATCTTATCGAATGGTACAACAGGCTCAAAGGCCTACTCATATTTTCAATGTTTCTATCCCTGAATTGATTCTTTCTGCAGTTTGCAGCCATGCTTTCAGCTGTCACAGCATGACGTTCTGAAATTCCCTCAAATATTTTTATCTCTGTTTTTTAAGAATGGATTTAATGTAAGACAAAGCCCATTAATCAAACTTTTGCACAACATTCTCAATCTCTGTTGTTTGGTGACAAGTTCCATTTGAAGTGTCTTGAACCATTTTGGTACGTTAACAGCATTAAATGTGCTATGGGTTTTGAGGGAGTTTGATAAATGTAACCTTGCAATGCCTGGTAAATCTTAGCAAATCGATCATCTTACCTGCGATGATCCAGGTGTGCTTTGCAATTGGCTGCTGACAAGCATGTGGTCTGTGCAGGTTGGTTGGGAGAAACTAATCCCTTGTACTAGATTATCAATACTGGAGTGATTGGAGTCCCATGATGACAAAGCAACCCGAGGTTCAGGCTGGGAACTCGAATACCTTGCTTGATCCTCACTGTAATACATAAAAATTGACAGAAGACTGGAATTTAGAATGTGCAGCAGTATGCCATTTCTGTTTAGAATGTTTTGAACAGGGTCAAAGATTGGTAGAGTGGGTGTAGGGGCAAATATTGAGTGTGTGGACGAGAGGCGAAGTTGGACAACGATGCACAGTTAGTGTTGGAGAACAGGATTCAATTCTGGGCACCACAGAATAATACAAATACTGTGCATTTACAAATATTAAAGAGAGTGGAAGAGGAGAAATAACCACACAAATATCAAAAGGAGCACATTCACTTTTAGGTCCCTGAACACCCAGGCCTGCAGTGGTTCCAGAAGGTAGCTCACCAGCACCTTCTCCAGCACAATTAGGAATGGACAATAACGCCCACAGCCCATTGGCCCTTGACTGCTCATCATATTATTTAGTATAACACTACCACATCAGTACTGGGGGAACACTGAACGGTTGCAGGTGGCCTCTTTCCAATTAGATGTTGAGATCTTCTGGCATTATTATGAACAGCAGACGAAATCCCCAACGATCTTGTAATAACTATCCCCAAACAAATAGGACTAAAAATTACCACACTGTTATGCATATATTGATTATCACATTTATTAGGTTACAACCACAAGTACATTTTAACAGCATTAAATGTGCTATATTCTCTATTTATTTGCTTTGTTGGCAGTAAAGATTTGGGATGATCCAATACTGGGAAGGATTTCATATAAAAGTAAGCTCTAACCCAAAGCAAAAAGGGATCATCAGCTGTGCAGGAGTACTGCAGAAACATAATTTTACCAGCTAGAAAGGATGCGTCCTTACAAAGGTGCAACAAAAATTAAAGGTGAAATCAGATTCTTACTTCAAAATTAATCCATGAAACTTGGACAAATGTAAGTTAATGGAATAAATCAATTTTAAGTGAGCACTCTTACTCCAAATAATAAACTTTTTAATCTGATAGGAAATTACCAGATTCAAAAGCATCAGTTTTCTTTTGTGGATGTTAATATAACAGACGAATAAACTAATGGGCCAAACTATTCCATCATAACTTACACAACTGTGTATACATTAGGAACAGAAGCGTTAACTGAATCCAGTTAGGTTTGTGTCAATAGGTTCATTGTGCGATTATTCTCACAACCCAAACTGTTCTGAACATTTTTATTTAAACACAGGGAATACCAATCTGAGCATTACACTTAAACAAAACGCATGCTTCCATTTTAAATATAAAATGCAACTTTGGAACAGATTTGAGACTGCAGGACATTGCCTGAATTATAAAGTGATTGAGTGGACCCAGCTCTCCAAGCAATTCACACAATTTGAAATTCATATATAATGACTGTCTTGAATCAAAGTGCTTAAGGTAGTGTAACCTGGACTATAAACATTAACACATACCATCAATCTATTCATAAATAAATAAAGGCTCAGGTGCTTGTTTATTGCAAGTGACATTAGCTCAAAGCATAACTTTTCAGATGAATTTACCTCCAGGGCAGACCACTGACATGAGATAGATCCACATTAGAATGAATGTGTTTAGTGAAAGGCCCCTGCGACTCATTGGGACTACCAGAGGATAACCATGCTCTCTTCACACCTGGGAAAAAAGGAACAGAGAAAGCAGAGAGCTAGTCAGAAGATTTGACAGCATTACACATAATAGGGCTGCTGCCCCTCAGAAAATGGACCGCTTTGCTCTCAGGGTAAAGTCTGTCATTTAATTGGGTTTCAGTCACACCATTAGTGTACTCTGCCTGTAGTTCTTCCCAATTCACTGTCCAGTCAGCAGAGTGGAGGAAAAAAGCAAGTGAACAAAATTCTGATATTCTCAGTATTCTCTGAAAACACTGAAAAACACTGCAGAGTGTTTGTATGCTTATGTTCAAGGCAGAACATTAATATCATTCCAAACTGCAATGGGTTAAAATATAACAGACACAAAGCTTAGACTCTGCAGGCTGGAAAGTAGGTCATTCAGAATTGGGATCTGCTTACAGTTAGAAAAGACTTGGTTGTCACAGACAGCATATGGCCACAATACTACTCTGAATGAAGTAGGAAGTAGGAACCAAGGAAAACAAAAAAGTTTAAATTGACACGCAACAACTTAGGAAGCAATAGCGAGAGTATATTGTTTTGCTGAACAAGGTGTTAGAAACGTTTCAAACAGTTGTCTTAGTATGGACAGAGGCTCAAAATGAAAATGACAGTTCTAACTCAACAGTGGGGTATTTGGGAAAAAGAGTACATGTTTCAATAAATCAAGTGGCCATATATTAAGTTTCAAACAGTGCATTTTCCAGCAGTGGGTGAACAGCAAAATAATAACTTTTCCCAAGCACACCAACAGAACTGTGACTGAATGCCAATTCCCCTTCCTGAAGAGTACAACACATAGGAAATCCAATCCTCTTCGTAAAGGGCTACACTTATCTACCTGTCAGGATGGCACTGTCCACCTGATAAAGTTGATGTGCACCAAACCTATGCCACTGAATTCTTAGTTGGAAGCAGGAGCACAGGTGCAGCCAACTATTATCACTTCTCATTCCCAACTGATTTGACAATTCAACAATAATTTCCAACTGCAGGGGCTAGTGGTATTATTACTAGATTATTAATTCAGAAACACAGGTAACATTCTGAGGACCTGGGCCAAAGCAAGAGGCAAAATCTGAATTTAATAAAAATCTGGAATAAAAGGTAGCTTAATGCGGACCACATAAAGAGTGCTGTTTTTAGTAAAACATCTCTGGCTCACTAACGTCCTTCAGGGATGGAAACTACCATCCTTACCTAATCTGGTACATGTGACTGCAATGTGATTGACTCATAACCACACTCTGGACAGTTAGGGATGGGCAAAAAATGCTGGTCCAGCCAATAACACCCACCCGCAAAGCAAAAAGTTCAGGGCAGACACAAAGTGTCTGACAGTACTCAGTAAAAATAGAAAAGAATAAAATTTTAGAATCTCAAGACATGTACAGCCCATGAGGCCATTCAGTTCATTGTACTTGTGCCAACTGTAAAACAGCCATTCAACTTAATCCACTTTTCAGGTCTTTGAGTGCAACTTTCCATCTCAAGTACAAATCCAGTTAGGTATTAAGTGAGGAGAGGTTCAGGCAGTGAGTTCCACATTCCCACCATACTGGGTAAAAAAAAACTCTCCTCAAATTCCGCTCTAATCCTACCAATAAATTTAAACTTATGTCCATGATATTGATGGGAAACAGCTTCTTTCCATTCACTGTCTAAGTTATTCATAAATTTTATACACATTAATGAAATCTCTCTTCAGTTTCCTCTGTCCCAAAGAAAACAAATCTCAATAGATCTAATCTTTCTTCATAATCAAACTTTGCCAGGTCACAGCCATGGAAAATCTAATGCTCATTTTAGAAGGGAGAACAAAAGACCAGTATATTATTTCAATGGAGAAAAACTGCAGAAAGCTGAAACACAAAGGGACTTGAGGATACTTGTGTATGGAATGCAGAAGTCTAGCACACAAATATAGCAGGATAATCAGGAAGGCTAATGAAATTTTGACCCTTATTTCGAGGAGGTTGGAGTATAAGAGAAAGGGCATCTTACAGTGACTGTACAAGGCGTTGGAGAGACCACATCTGGAGTACTGACAGCAGTTTCAGTGTGCTTATTTAAAGGAATGATATTTCATCATAGGTAGTACACAGGACGTTCGTGAGGATGATCCTAGTATGGAGGGACAGTCTTATAAGCAAAGGCTAAACAGTTTGAGACTCTCCACAGAGTTTAGGAAAATGCAAGGTGATCTCATTGAAACATTTTCTTAACATATTCTACACTCTTAACAAGCTTTAAAGGTAATGAAAAGAGGATTGTTCCCCTTTAGGACCAGGGGGTATAGTTGTAGAATAAAGAGGCTGGCCTCTCCAATTGGCTAGAATCACCATGTTTCACTAACAAACTGAGCATTCAAATGTTGACTCAGTTAAATATCATAAAGGGACTAACTGCATTTCCTTCCTGATCGGTGTTCAGACTACATCACTTATCATTAAAGGAATGGAAGAAACAAGTGCTCGGTCAAACTGACTCACCTTTCTTAAATTGATAAATGAACCACCTGTCCTTTTTAATATCTGAAATCGTGGCTCTGGCCTTTGGGCCTTCAATCAGAATTTTGTTCAGCAGGCCTGCATAAACCAGACAGACAATCACACAAAAGGTAATGCCGAAAAGTCTCAACAGAATGAGCTACTGTCAACGTACAGCTAGATGCGCATTGCCTCTTTTCCACCTGTAAGTTAACACCTAGTATTGCTTTACAGCACAAAACATTTGGGTTCTATAACAGTAGAAATTAGTTTACAAACAGTAGAATAATTGGGGTGCCCCAGCTACAGCAGTAGGGCATACAGGAAAGGGCAGCAAGCACACACAAACAGGAGTAAACCATTCAGCCCATCCCAAGCCAGTTCTGCCATTTAATTACTTCAAATCTCAGCTCCAGTTCCTTCATCTTCAGAGATCTCACTAACAAAAATCTATCAATGTTGAAATTTCCAATTGGGTCCACCTTCTTACAGGATGAGAATTCCACCATCTTCTCTGAGAAAGGGTGTTCCCTGTTGATTGATTAAATTCAAATTTTAAGGTTAGGCCACCTCGCCTTTAGCTTCCCTCACCAGAGTAATAGATTCTTTTCCTCTACCAAAGTACTCCTTCAATTATTTTCATTGTCTCATTCAAATACTTTGCAATGTCCCATGTTACATGGCCAGGTATTCAGGGCTATCCAAAGGAAAGCTCAAATAAAGAAGAACATGTCTGTAAATAAATCACAGAGCATGTCACAGGGATACCAGTGAAAAGTAGTGGCTATTCTTTGTGGAATAATTAAGGAAGACCAGAAAATTAAAACTTAGAGCCATTACTCATGTTGACCAAAATTCCAAAGATTTACATCTTTGTTACATCCTTGAACTTTCCTGCTGAAGGCAGTTATGAAATGAATATTGGCATTCATTCTCTTTGGGCCATTACTACAACCACAGTGCATGTTTGTCATTGACACAATGACAGGTGTACAACTAGATTCACGATTTCTGCATCAGAGGAAACGATTAAAAATAGCAAATTATACACAGGATAAAGTTAAAAAAAAATTAGCTCACTGTAGGGAATATAAGACAAGTCTGCTTATGCTTTAAGAGCTTCACTAATTATTTCAACTGTGTTCAACATCAAGCATAACTTGCTCACTACAGAGTGAAGTGTGACCTTACACGGACCCAAGTTAACGATCAACCCAGCTCTTTCCTGTCTTGGTTACCCACAGTCCTGACAGTAATGTCTGATAGTGTAAAGTTCAGGGAAGCAGTCCTGGTGCTCTGGCCAACAGTCACCAGACTAACTGACCATTTCACTACAATTTGTGGAACATTGTTATAAAATCATAGTGTGCAAGCAGGCCATTTGGCCCACTGAGTCCACACCAATCTGCGAACCGTATCACCCAAAGTCACCCCTCTTTCCTAATGCTGTGACCCTGCATTTCCTGATGCTAATCTATCTAGCCTGCACTTCACTGGACACTATGGGGGCAGTTCAGCATAGCCAATCCACTTAACTTGCTCAACTTTGGACTGTGGGAGGAAACTGGAGCACCCGGATGAAATGCACGCAGACATGGAGAGAATGCGCAAAACCCATGGATGGAATTAACCTCAAATTCCCTGGCACTGTGAGGTAGCAGATCTTGCCTACAGAGACAACAACAACACTTTGAAACCATTCACTTGCTCCGATGTTGGGATGTTACCCAGCAGAGAAAGTTTATTTTCTCCCTCAACATAAAAGGAGCAAGTAAGTAAAGTCATCATAGTTCCACAGGACCATAGGGCTACTCTCTCATTAGACAAGTATGGCTGGTGGTGGTTTAACCTGTAGATCACCATTCCCCAGGCAACAGAGGTTGGGAAGGAGGGACCTTCATGGCAAAAGGAGTCTAACTATTGTATAATACAGGCGCTATGATCTCAGCTGATCTCACTAATCACTAAAAAAATCAGATTCCAGTGTGAAATCTTTAAATTTATGATGGGTACTCATTGAAACACAGGCACAAAAGATTGTAGATTTTCTTTAACAATAAACTGAAATAATAAAATAAAGCAAAGGTCTAACAATATAGAACAGAGTTTAAAAGATTTTAAAACACAGCAAATTTGCATTGATTCAACTCCTTCGGCCAACTCAGTCAGCCAAGAAAATAAGAAAACAGACAGCACGGCTGACAGTGCAATACTATAATGACATGCCATTCCAGAATTACATGCTCAAATCTCACAGTAGGAACTGAACCTACAGCCTTCTGTTTCAAAGACAAGAGTGCTACCCACTGAGCCATAAACACCTAAAGGGGCAGCAATTCTTCCCCACTGTAAATCTGTCGCAGATATTCTCAATTGTATTTGGTCCAAGGAGCAGATCCCTGATCATTTCCTTACTCAGTGGAATGGAATCAATCTTTTTCCATGGCGTTAGGTATAGTTTCTTCTCATTCCAATCACAGTACTCCTGACAACTATCCGCAGGCTGGTCCCAGGGTAGCTCTGCAACACAGAATCATCTGTCAGCAAAGAAGAACAACCATAGATATATTCTGACAATTGATCAGCTTCCCCGTGAAAGTCCCCTCTATTTTTTATTGTTGTGCCTGCCTCTTTGTTCCAGAGTGTGGCACTTCCAAATTCTTTCACTTGGCTTCAGGGCATCATCTGATTTTACTATGGGGTTGCTGCACATTTGTGGACGCATGCGGCTCCAAAAGGATAAGACCATAATGAACAGGAGGGTATGTCATTCAGCCCTTGAGCTGTTCCACCCTTCACTAAGATCACATTGATTCAAAAGTGGCCTTAATTCGTCTTTCCTCCCTGTCTCTCACCAAGAAATAATCAATTGCCATGCAAACCCATTTGGCGTACTACTGTCATTTAGGGAAGGAAATCTATTGTCCTTATCTGGTCTGACTGGCACGTGAGACTCCAAATCCACAGCCATGTGGTTGAATCCTACCTGCCCTCTGAAACAGCCCAGCAAGAACAATTATAGATGGGCAACAAATATCGGTCTTACCAGTGACACCCACATTCCATGAAAGACACAAGTTTTTTTTTAGAAAATGGAAAATTCTAACTGCAGTGAAAAGAAACTAAACCACAACAGGTCCTCTCCTGTAATACTTCCTATGAAAGATGAAAAGATCCAGGGCCACCTTCCTCCTATTCAAGATAAAGTCTGGAACTCAAACCTTACGCAGCAACTTTCACACAAAATCTGTAAGCTGCTTGACAAAAAGCTTCAAAAGGTAACAAATCAAATCAAAGCATAGTCGTAACTGGATATCTATCAACGCTAGTTCACACTATCTGCGACCTTGTTCAGCAAACACCTCACACAAAACAAGCAGACCAGTCCCTGGCTTTCAAAGAAATAAAGCTGTGTTCCAAACACCAGCAGCCTCTAATGGCAATCGAGTATCATTTCAAGAAGGGAGAGTGTAAAGGCAACAATTTGATGTGGCACTGAACTGAAATCTGCCCCAAATAAATGCTCTTTTAACTTTGAAAATCTCTCCATTAAAATTAACACTCCATGCTGGACAAAACAATCCAATAAATTCACAATCCATTCACTGCCTTAAACAAAAACAAACTTCTGGAGAAATTCAGCAAGTCTGACAGCATTAGTGGAGAAAAACAGAGTTAACATTTTGAGTCCAATGACTCTACTTCAGAACCGTTCCAAACAAATCATACCAGACTTGCAACATTAACTCGGTGTCTAGCTCTACAGATGCTGACAAACCTGCTGAATTTCTCCAACATTTTGTTTTTATTTCAGATTCCCATCATCTGTTGTGCTTTAATTTTATTTTGCCGCCTTAAACATCCATGTCCTCCACCAGATCTGCAGCATGGCTGCAACTTGTACCAACTATAGGAAGCACCAAAGCAGCTTAACCAAAGGTCCTTTGCCAGGAATTTCCAAACTGGTGAGCTCCACCATCTAGGCGAACAAAGTAGCTAGCATCTAGGGTCACCATCACCTTCAAGTTACAAACCATTCTGATATGGACACATGCATCCTTCATTGCCACAGTATCAAAATCCAGGAAATCCCATTCAAACAGCAAAACTGACCAAACAAAAAAAAAGAGTCTCAATTTCTCCCCAGATTGAAAATTGTTCATGTTAGAGTCAGTAGATACGATATCCAATGCAGTCAGTAAATCTAAAACTGGTATTTGCATCTTCAGGTGTTGCAAAAAGAAAACAGAGCATAGTCATTTGTTCAGGGCTTTCAAATATCAAATTTGGATTACAAACATTTGCTGTTTACTTTTTCGCATATACTGAATTATGCATCTTCTTGCAGCTCCTCTCTGTTTAAATTCATTCGCGATGAGGACACCATCGACTAGGCCAACATTCTTTGTCCATCCTTAATTGCCAATAGAGAGTAGTTAAGAGGCAACCACACTGCTGTAGATCTGGAGTCAGATTGGGTAAGGACAATGTCCTTCCATAAACAATGTCAGTGAATAAAGGGAGGTGATGGCATAGTGGTAATCTCTGTTAATTCAGAGAACAAGACAACGTTCTGAGGACCTGGGTTTGAATCCTGCCACGGCAGACAATGGAATTTAAATTCAATCAATGTCTGGAATTAAGAATCTAATGATGACCATGAATCCACTGCCGATTGTCAGAAAGACCCATCTGCTTCTCTAATGTCCTTTAGGGAAGGAAGCTACCATCCTTACCTGGTCTGGTGTACATGTGATTCCAGACTCTCAGCAATGTGACTGACTCTTAATTTTCCTCTGGGCAATTAGGGATGGGCAATAAATGCTGCCTGGTCAGTGATGCTCTCATCCCATGAATGAATGAAGGAAAAAAAATAAACCGGACATTTACATCAATTAGACAGTGGTTACAAGGTCACCAGGAGGTTAGCTTTTATTCCAGATTTTTATTAAATTCAAACTTCACCAACTGCAATAGTGGGATTCAAACTTATGTCCCAGAATACTAGCCTCAAATTCTTGATTTCCAGTTTTCCATTTTCTCAGTTTCTAGATTCCCAAATTCCTATTCTCACTATGCCACTGTTTCCACTATCGCACAAAGCCTGAGGGAGAAAAACACAACAAGCTATGTCACTAAAGGGTGAAAACTATTATTTGAAAACTCTCTCTGATGTGGAGTAAACTAGGTGCTTCACTCCAAGTGTCTGCTTTCAGAGACTACAACAAAGAGCAATCTGAGAAAAGCAATCATTGTGCTAACACAGGCAATATAATGTTAAATGTTACAGGACATCAGATAGACTAGAAAGGGCCAAGACCGCTAGACACAGAATGAGAGAGAGGGGGGAGAGAAAGAAAGGGAGAGGGATGGATGAAAGAAGCAGACATGGGAGGAACAGTCACATCTTAAATGACTGTGATAAACCATTTTCACTCTCGTTGTATGAAGACTGAACTAACCTCCAGCCAGCATTGCAACTAGAACAATGCCACACGACCAGATATCCACAGGTTCTGCACGGAACTCCTTTCTCCTCAGCAACTCAGGAGCAACATATGGCAGGGTGCCACACATCTTATTCAGTAACCTCTCACGTCCATTGTGCCTGTATACAGTTGCCAAGCCAAAATCGGAAAGCTTCAGATTATCTAGAAGGCAAACAAAAACAAATGGCTAGACATACTACACATGGAGTCAAGGTCATTGGCGTAAATACAGTCAAGCCCTTTTACACAGTTTTCATATCGATGATTCACTGCCCTTGGGTAGGTTTGCAGGCTTCCCTCACAGTGGCCACACAGTCAATAACAGCTGAGCAACATCCCACTGATGCTGCCAAAGCCTAACTTCTCAAGGATTGCTGAAGTTGCAGTTTATGGCTCTCCAAATGGAATTAAAAGAAATACTTCAGGAACACCTAAGAGAAACTGATCTGTGAACCAGGGCTAATTGCAGAACAAAAAAAGGAGCAAGAGAAGACTAACCAGCCTGTTGAGCCCGCACTGCTATACTTGTCACCAGGCTGCAAAATACTATAATACAGGTCAAGTTTTTCTTGCACTGGTCGAAGGCAGCTGGATTTAAAGGTTTCCTTCCACTCTGCTTGTTTGACAACATAAACAAGACATGGAATTAAGTGAATAATAAAATGTGAGGCTGGATGAACACAGCAGGCCCAGCAGCATCTCAGGAGCACAAAAGCTGACGTTTCGGGCCTTATCACTGATGGAATTAAGTGAGCTGTTTCTCCATTTATGGCCAGCAGGAAATCAGGGAGCACGTTTTCCAGCCCACACATTGCTTACATCTGGTTTCACGCACTGACTAAGGACCACCGTTTGCCTTCACCAACCTTGACGATTATAAATTTGCGCACATAAATTTTTAGGATGGGGAAAAACAAAGCTGGAACCAGTAATTGGAACGAAAAACATTTTAAATATTAAGCCAAGGTAAACCTTTGTTTACACAGAATTACTACTCTTGATACAAAAAGTGTGGCATCAAGAAGCCGGAATTAAACTGGAGTCAATGGGGACCAAGGAGAAAAATCTATTAGTTAGAATGACAGCTGGCACAGAGAAATATTGACTGCAGTCACCTCAGCTTCAAGATATCACTGCACGGGTTCCTCAGGTAGTATCCAAGGCACATTCATCTTTAGCTGCTTTGTCAATGATTTACTCTCCACGAAAAGTCAGAAATTGGGATGTACGCTGATGATTGGAAAATGTTCAGCAGATTTGGAACTCCTCAAATACTGAAGCAGTCTATGGTCAAATGCAGCAATGTCTTGGTGTGAGTGGACAAGTAGTAACATTTGCTCCACAGAAGTGCCAGGCAATGACCATCTCCAACAAGGGAGAATTTAACCAGCACACCTGTTGGCATTTAATGGCATTACCCTCATTGAGTCCCCCACTATCAATATCTTGGGGCTTATCAACAACCAGACTCTGAACTAAAGTAGTGAGGCCTGAGTCTGTGAATCATGTATGAATAATTCACCTCCCGACTCCCCAAGGGTCTGACCGTACTCTAGAAGCACAAGTCAGTCAGGATTGTGACGGATTATTTTCCCAATTGCAGTTCCAACAACACACCAGAAGCCTGATAACACCCAGCACCCCATAGCAACCATGTTACTGGCAACATATCTGCAAACATTGGTTTCGTTCCCTCCCCAACTGACACTCAGTAGCAGCAGTGTGTACTATTTACAGGATGCACTTCAGAAATTCACCAAAGCTCCTTAGCCAACATTTTCTAAACCAACAACCACTACCATCTGGAAGGACAAGGGCAGCAGAAGATACATGGGAACACCACCACTTACAACTTTTCCTCCAAGCCACTCAGCATCCTGACTTCGAAACAGATCACCGTTCTTTTTATTTTGTTGGGTCAAAATTCTGGAACTCCATCTTTAACAGAATTGTGTGAGACTGCACCAGGTCAAGAGGACACTTCCGGTCATCATCTTAAGGGCTAACAATTGAAGCCCACATCCCACAGATGAATAAAAACAAATGTTGCATAAATAATATTAAAAACAGGTCATTGATCCCAAAAGTCCACACCAGCAACATATGCTCCCAAATGGGTCTTCTCCAAGCCTTACAAATTTAAACTAGCATTAGACTCTATTGGCTACTTTAAGTGCATGTACATCATTCACCGCAACCAGTTCTTGATAGCATAATCCAGAGTCTTAACACCTTTTATGCAAACATGTTTCTTCTGAATTCCTTACTTGATTTCTCAGTGAACAATTAATGTTGATAGCCTTCACCTCTGTTTTGCCACATGAGAGAAAGCAACTACTTGTAAAGTACTCCATAAGTTTTAAAGACCTTTAAGGTCACCCTTCTTCATTTTCCAAGAGAAAAAGACAGTTAGTTATCTATTCCTCATAAAAAGATCTACAACCTTGTTTTGTGTGCCCCCCGCACTACCTCCGTCTTTCTAACATAATATAACAAGCAAAATCCCCGCAGATGCCAGAGTGTGGTCTGGCCAAGGTTCGAATCAAGTTTAACCAGGTGACATTTAGTCAATGTGAAGGTAGTAGGAACTTCCTCTTGAAAATACTCAATAGGCAAAGTAAGGAAATACTTCAAGTCAGGGCAGGGCAATGTCACTGTGGGAACAAGCTTAGGTTAAGCCATAGAGTAGGTAGGAACTCCGAGGGATTTCACAGAGTCTTTTACTGAAATGAAGCAAGAACAATTCTTGTTTGAAATAATTAATATTCATCCAGCCGATTAGTGCACTCTCCACTGCCAGATGTATCCGTAGTAACTGGTAATGTTATCACCCCTCACAGCAACCTTAGTCATGTAGATTCAAAAGATAAGGCAATGAAAAGGGGTAAAAATTTCTAAAAAGTTTATTTCTATCCTTTACAAGTTACTGCAGACGAACAAAATGGCCTCAAATAATTTTTGGTTCCGTTTAGTTCACTCGACTAAGGTCTACAAAACGATGAGGAACATTGGTAAGAATATACCTTTTCAATATTAGAGTTGACATTTATTTAAGGGAAGGAGCGGGAAGTTTAGAAGACATTTAAGGAACAATGTTTTCACCCAGAGGGTGACAGGCATCTGGAACTCTCAGTGTAAAAGGGCATAAAAGCTGGAACCATCACAGCATTTAAGTATTTAGATGAACATTTGAAATACCATACAAAGGCCACAGGCCAAGTGTGGGGAAGTGGGATTAGCAAGTAGATAGTTGCTTGATGACCAGCTAGGATGTGATGGGCCAAAGGCGTCCTATCATGCTGCAATCCACTATCACCTGAAAGCAACTGCACTGAAGCACAAGATCCCCATTAGATCCACACTAAAAAGATCATGCTCAATATTATAAATCAAAGAGTGAGGAACTGCAGCCAGGTCCAAGACTTTACACAACCACGGTTTTGGAAACACAGAAAACCATGGACAGTAATCAGGGCAGGAACACTGGTTGACTGTATCCTTCTCATGCGTAGGCATTGAGGCCAACTGTTTTACTGCACTGAGGTTATGAGAATCCAGTGTCAATGGAAAATGGAAATTATCCTGATCTCCAAGTCTCAAAACACTAAAGGTCATTCAAGAACCAATATTTCCTGGGTCAATTTTCTTAATTCTTCAATTCATTTAAGAGGATTTATTTATCATCCAAATGCAAAATCAAGAAAAGTGGGAGCAGGGACTGGACAGATGCTTAAAAACAAATTTAGTCACAACCACTGGCCTTTCTTATAAGATTATTTTTTGTTTGTTGATGGGATGTGGGCATTGATGACTAGGCCAATATGTATTGCCCATTCCCAGTCGCTCTTTAAGTAAAGAACATTCATTTTGCTTTGTGGTTATCACATGCAGAGTTCAACCCTACTCCAGGTGGTTCCAAAAAGTGCAGACTGGAGCAGCAACTCTAATGAAAGAGATAGCATCCAATAGGAGGCTCTTACCGGGTAGTTCTAAATGACCTATTGTCATTATGTCCTATTGTTTTGGAGCTCAGTAAGCCTCACGTAGCATAAGACTAAGACCTTTCTTAGCTGGTACAAAGCTGACAATCACAACTTATCAGACATTTTTGCCTGCATGCTCCAACAACCAGATAATCATTTCTGCAGTGTAGACGGGAGCCGTGGAACCCCAGTGTGGCAGGACCCTGGGGATTTCCCAGAAATTGAGCAGTCTGATCGATGGCACGTTTTGCTTCAATTACTAGTTATGTAGGAAACATGGGAGGTTAAAAATCTAGTCTAACTCCTGGGTAACATTTAAACTAACTCACCGTGTCCTCCCTCCTATCTCTCCCGGACCCCAACTCGGAATCCCCCTCTCACTTTACAGTCCATCTTTAGTTACACATCTACTGTCTCCCTGCCAGACCACATATGCCCACACATCCAGACATAAACATGCTGTCATTTACTGACACCCCATCTGCAATATGCCCTAACATCCTGAGCCCATGCAATCTTCACATTCTTATTCTTTTATTGCAGCCATCAGAGAGGGTTGGCTGTGCTGTGAATTTAAAATCACAGGATACAGCAAAAGATGGGGACATTGTTTCACTTTCCCCAGTTATCCTGCACCACACAGGAGGTGTTAGATTTCAGGTACACTGCACATTTTTGAAGGAACAACAATCATCTCCTGCCAGAAGTTGGGACATCACGTTGCAGTTGTACAAGATGTGGGTGAGGCTACTTTTTGAGTACTGTGTACAGTTCTGGTCGCTCTGCTATAGGAAGCATTTCATTAAATTGGAGAGGGTTCCGAAAAGATTAACAAGGATGTTGCCAGGACTGGGCAGTGTAAGGACAGGCTGGATAAAATCATAGAATCCCTACAGTGTAGAATTCAGTCTGTCAAGTCCACAGCGACTGTCCAAAGGGCATTCCAGCCCAAGACCCACTCTTCTACCATATCCCTGAATTTTGCATGGCAAATCCATGGCTAGCCTCAACATCCCTGGACGCTGGGCAATTTGGCATGGCTGATCCACCTAACCTGCACGTTTTTGGACTGTGGGAAGAAACCCGCACAGGCACAGGAAGAACGTGCAAACTGCACACAGACATTCACCCATGGCCAGAATCATACCCAGGTCCCAGGTGCAGTGAGGCAGCAGTGCTATGCACTGAGTCTTCGCTCGCCCATGCTGCAATAGGTTGGGGGTTTTTTAAACTGGAGCGCCAGAGGTTATGGGGTGATTTTAGAGACGTTTATAAAATCATGAGGGGCATAGATAAGGTGAATACCAAACAGCTCTTGCCTAGGGTAAGGGAGTTCAAAACTAGAGGGCATTTTTAAGGTGAGGTGAGAAAGATTTAAAAGGGACAGGCTGGGCAACTTTTTCCACACAGCCGATGGTTCATGTGTGGAATGAGCTGCCACAGCAAGTGGTAGATGCAGGTACAGTTGTAACATTTAAAAGACATTTGGACAGGTACATGAATAGGAAAGGTTTCGAAAGATATGGGCCAAAATCAGGCAAGTGGGACCAGTTTACCTCAGGAAACTTGGTCAGCACCAACACATTGGACAGAAGGGTCTGGTTCTGTGCTGTCTGACTCAGCAATTCTAAAATGGAAGAAATAAGCAGGGTGGCAATGATTGCTACTCCTTGGAAAATCCTGCCCCTTATTCTACATAGAGAAGAGTGTGACATCACATAGAGAACCTTCTCTACTCTACCTTGTTATCCACAACAGTTACACATCATTTGGTGCTCATGATTTAAAGCAGTTGTAGTAAAAATTCAGCTCAAGCTTTCACAGAAACCTGGGAGGAATGAGACATGGAGAACAGTTGGCCTTTGAGCCTCCTTCGTCACGAAAGACAAAAAGATCAGTTTTTTTTGTTCCATACCTCGGTCATCAAGCAGCAGATTCTCTGGCTTGATGTCCCTGTGAGTAATTCCAATACTATGAAGGTACTCCTAGGAGGAAGAAAAATAGAAGCCTTTACTCCGAATTATCTTACAGCTCCTCCAAAATCTCCAGGCTCAAAAAAAAACGAGATGACAGACTAAAGTGAGAACTACAAATGCAAATACAGCAGCTTTGGCAGGGTTAACAGATGTGGTTACTGAGCTACAGCTTAGGACCTCTGGTTTACAGAGCGTCTGCCTTGCTTTGGCTTCAAGCCGGACTTCCAATGCATATTTTGGTATTTCTGATGATTAAAATAGCATGTGATAGTCTTAATACTTTATAGCCTTGGTGGGTGGACAAACCCAATTTTGGCAGGCATTGAAAATATACGCATATGAAGGTAAGCACTACACAATCCACCTTTAGTTACACCGTCTGATGCCGCACAAGGAAACTTGCTGTAGCATGCCCCTACAAATCACATAAACACATCTAGATCCAACACACCTAGTTTTTGTTTTAAAGTTCAAAAAGGCAAAGAATTAGTATTGGAAAAACCAAATACTGCAGATACTGGAAATCTGAAGTAACAACAGAGAATGCCGAACAAACAGCATCAGTGGTGACAGAAAGGGAGTAAACGTTTCAGGTCAATAACATTTCATTGGAATGTTCAAAGTAGTTAGAAATTTCAAAACAAAGTTGTTGAAATTTATCAGATTTTGATAAGAATAGGAAGTACGTATTATAGACATCAACCATGACAGCAAAAGAAATAAGGGCTCTCAACTACAAACAAAGCATCTTCCATGAATCACACAAAACAGCAGACTTAGCTTGGGCCTATAGGGGCTTCCACAGCAAAACATTTTATTTGGAAGTGCGTGGACTCAAAGAAGAAACTGCACAAGAACATGTTCAGCCAGACAGCATGGTGACGGACAAACTTCCCTTCAAAGAAGAATGAAAGTACTTACCACTCCTGCTATTAACTGCAGGAAAAATCTATGAGCATCCACTTCAGGCATACCCACATCGGGTTCTACAGAAATACAAATCAAATCAGTCAGAGCATTAATCTGCTATTACCGTGGAATTACACAGGACAGAGTGCACAAAAACAGGCCATTTGGCCCAATCAACTCATTATTGTTGTTATACTTATCTAATTGTACATTCATAACCCTTTGTTGCCTTGTCCCTCATCTGTTTGTTCAGTTTCCTCTTAAACACATGTATAAGATTCCCATCGACTACTCCCTGAGGTAGCCAGTTTTACATACTTATACCGTGTGGGACAAGTTTCTTCTGAATTCCCTACTGGATATTTTGGAGACTGTCATATTCTAGCTCCTAGCTACACTCTTCATCACAAGAGGAAATTATCTCTGTATTCACTCTATCAAAATCTTACCTATTCCCATTGTCATCCTTATTTCCACCATGTTCCACCCCAAGAAAAAAAAAAGGCTCATCCCATCAAATCTTTCAATATGAACATATATTTCTGATTTCACCCCGGCAACTCCATCCTCTCCAATATCTCTAAATCATTTTTATAAGATGACGACAGACAGTCCAGTACTTTGTAGCCTAATCAAAGTTCAAAAGAGAATTAGCACAACTGCCTCACTTTTCAATCCTTTTTAATTATACATTGTCAAAAAATTAAAAATACTTGTGCCTGAAATTAAAGCATTTTGCTGCTCACCAGCACTAATTCTTTAACTTAAATCCCATCTTCCAGCCCGTGCTCATACAGAAAACTGTAGCATGACATTGCTCCCCAGAATGCTGTTAGAAGCACCACATACGGAAGGTTCACTAAACCAGCTAACGCAATGAATTAGAAGTTACTCCATTTGTTAGTGTAAAATCTGGCTGACCAAGCAAGTTCAAAAATGCACAAACCAGAAAAATACTAAAAAACCTGAAGTCAATTGTGGCGCATCTTACTGCCCCAGTTCAGAGTAGCTGTCTCAGCACAGATTGGAGACCAACCTCAAGATGACAATAACAACAAATTACATTCATATAACACCTTTGCTAAAGCAAAACTGCTCTCTGTGTTTGAGATGAGCATCATCAAACACTCAATCCCAGATATGTAAACTACTCTACTAGAAGTCTGAATTCCAAGAGAAAGTTAAAATGGCTCTCAAAGAGGATCCCTGCCAAATATCAGCCACACCTGCAAAACCACTAATCTCAAAACTGAGGCATCACTGCAATAGAGCATTCGCTGCAAATATTACAACTCAATGCTGAGGGCCTACGTGCTGCCTGACTGGATATCCTTCAACCCAACACACCATTGACATCATATACCAGCAGGAAACCCACATTGGAACTGAAGCAGTAGCTTGCTACGGCATCAAAGTTTTTGGCCAACTGAGCTACTCCCTCATGTCCGGTCCAACACTGACAACATTCTGTGAAATTGCAGATCAGTAGAGTTCATATTGCAAACGTATACATCAAAGAAAATGTATGACTGTGCAGTGCAAAGTATTATTAAGGTAAGCAGCAAAACTTGGATAAAGACTCAGGTTTTAAGGAGAAACTTATGACGAAAGGGGAGATGAAGACAGAAGATTCGAGAGCCTACTGCCCACAAGGCTTTGAATAGTTCAGTACTAAGAAGCACATTTTTACCCAGATGGTCTTCACATGCAAGCATTTACTGGAAAGCTGAAGTTGCTTCAACACAACATAAGCCAGCATAAAATTCACCAGTTTGATACCAGTTATATCGTACTCTGTCTCCTTTGCCTTGTTACCTCCAAATTTGGCTTTTCCGACACTCTCCTCACCATCATCCCATCATTTGCATTCCATAAACTTCAGCCAGTTCAAAACACTCTTGCTTATATCCCAACTCTTCATGTTGAGTCCCATTCATTGAAAACCTCTGTTTTCTGAGCCTCACTAGCATTTGTTTCTTCGACATTTGTCATTGTTTTCAGGTCCCTCCCTGGCCTCAGTAATCCCTATTTCTTTAACCTTCTCAAGTCATACAAGATACCCACACAACAATTCTGGCTACTTATGCATTCCCAAACTAATTGCTGCATAATTGGCTCCCTGGATCCAAACCAAAAGGAGTCAAGTCACCAAAGTCCCACAGGGCCATTGAGCTGCTTTCTCATTATAGAGACACAACTGGTGATGGTTTAACCTGAAGGCCACTGCTCCCATCAGGCGAGGAAAGAGTTTGAGAAGAGGAGTTAGGTACGGGAGCTGAACCCATACTATTGTCATCACTCTGCATTGCAAAGCAACTACCCAGCTAAGTGACCTAACCAACACCCAAATTACAGAATTCCCTCCTAAGACCCTTATTCCTTCCTTTAAAAAAAAACTCTTTCACCGTGCTTTTGGTTCCATGCCCCAATAATTGCTGAGAATTTGTCAAATTTCATTTGACAATGTTGCTTTGAAACACAGATGTTTTACCATGTTGAAAGGTGTTATTTAATTGGAAGTTGTCTGTCTTCCTGCCATGTCAAAGCTTAACTGAGGTTCCTACCTATTCGATCAAAGAGCTCTCCTCCACTGCAATACTCCAGAAACAAGTACTGGATGTTGCCTTCACGCCGATGTCCGTAAAAACGGACAATATTTGGGTGGTTCAACATCTTATTTATGCAAATTTCCTTCCTGATGTTCTCGGGACAGTCAAGAGCACGTGCAGTGTCCACTTTCTTCACCGCGACCGCCTCCTCTGTTCTTCGGTTCACAGCCAACTGCACCCTAAAGAGGCAAACAAAACCTGCTCAGGCTACACCACCGAGGAAAAGAACACCAAAAGTACTGCATCTAATGCAGGACAAACATCTTAAGAAACATTCAAGGAAGGAGGCAACTTTTTAGTGGTTTCGTTTCTAATCAATTTTAAAATTGATTTATTGTAATTCACCTCTTCCAAATCACATGAATAAGCAGTTGAGACTCACTCGCCATATGCTCCTTCACCTAGTGTCTGCACCAGATCCCAATCCTCTACAAATGGAACTGCCATCTTCTCAGGCAATCACGAGGAATACTGAAAGTAAAGGAAGTTACTCATCAGTGCCAAAGAAAAGAATAAATTACACAAAATAATTAACCTCACTTGGGATAATTTAACTTTTCCTCTGCCCCTCCAAATACAACTCCTTACTCAGACCACCAACTTCATGGACTTAATCACATCATGTAGAGCTGGATATGGTGATGTCTAAAATCTTTTCGGCCCCTTTGGACTAGGTGATGGCAGAACTTGGATTAGCCGCTGGAACAGTTGAGAACAGGCACATGATAAAGGTGACTATTTTACTTTCATATGTCTAAACTAACCTGAGGCTCTTCTGTCTTTTGGATCGGAGGTTAGCAATTTCTCCTGTACTAACCTGTGAAATATTCTGTGAAGGAAGCTCCTCACATTTAATTGCCTTATTTAATATTTAGGCTTTGAGGTGCCAAAAATAGTGTTCAGTGTTTACAAAGATTTCAAGCATGTTATTTTAAAGTAGCCACCCACTTAACCACATGCTGTATTCCAAAAGACTTGTAATAATGCTTTTCTTTCCTTCAATCACCATGTTCTGCAGGCCAACAGAAAATGTCTGGTGTTCGGATAATTTTGTTTATTGGGCAGCTGGATTTGAGTACTTTACGCTCTGTAATGTTAGATTAAGACAAAGACTTCCAAAGATAACAATAAGAACAGTATATTATGGGCACTGTTCCAGTTTGAATTTCTGTGCTCCAGCACTTGGGAACAGGAAATAATTATTAAGGGCACTGCACTTTGGGCACATACTTTTGAGCTTATGATGAATTTTCTAGCGTGTACAGTAATGCTCATTTGCTTGAAATGTACTCATGAAGTGCTTCAGCACAAACTATTGTTTTCATCGATTGTGAAACCCTTTTGCTTTAGAACTGTTCATGCAGATTTTCTTGTCAAGGAGTTACACTG
The DNA here is from genome assembly GCF_030684315.1 of Stegostoma tigrinum. Taxonomy (NCBI): domain Eukaryota; kingdom Metazoa; phylum Chordata; class Chondrichthyes; order Orectolobiformes; family Stegostomatidae; genus Stegostoma; species Stegostoma tigrinum. Next base: position 31,995,811 of record NC_081385.1, on the reverse strand, counting down.
CCAGGCCCAGGTAATGTTGTCAGATTTCTGGGCCAGTGCATAAATCTTCTTTAGGGATCATTAAATTACAGCTTCTTCTCACCCACATTTAACCATCTCCTCAACAAAACTATCTCCCTGACAATGCTTCTGATCACTGCCCATAATCCTCCATTGGATATTTTAGCTTGCTTTAATGTAATGTACACCACCACAAGATCTGCATTAGCACCAACCCAAACAAGATATCATATGGACTACAAATCAACAATCATTAAGCTTGTTAAAAAATGGTAAAACAGAAATAGAAAAACTGACAGCATCTCGACGCACCAGAGGTTCAAAGCACAAAATAGAGAAACCACTCCAAAAAATAGTTGTTTGAGTTTCTTCTACTTTGACTTCCAGCAATCTCCATCCTTACTGATATAAGGCATTAAATAGCTTGAGTAGGAGAACACCAATCCCATGTGGCCAAATTCAAGTGAATAGCCAAGAACCATCCTGCAAATATATCCTTTAGTATTGAGTTCATGACTCTCAATACAAAATGTCCAAAAACTGCTGAAACTCACAACAATACAGAATTTAGTACAACAACCAATTCACATCAGTAGAATTTTGGAAAGAGCTGCCTGTTTTTGATCAATTCAGCATTTTTACCCTGTAGATTGTATGTTAACTTCCAACATGTCTGTACTGTTGAAATTTCTTCAGCCGAAGGTGTTCCAGTATGTCTCAGACACAGGATTTCATCACACTATTTGGTGTTTTCTTTGCTCAACTCTCAATTCCACCAGTGTGTCAAACAAATAAGATCCTTTCACAACCTACTCAATAAGTTTTGAACTTTCTTATCAGCATTTTTGTGCCTTCCATTGCTAAAATGTTGTGTGGGTTTGAAGCAGTATCAGCCAGGCAATGTCATTGTAAACCCTGCCCGACCTGACCCGACAGCAAACTCACTGAAACCACCCTGAGCACCAGCAACACCCCAAAACCAAAATTTTCTGTTCCAACAAACCCCACCTCCCCTCCTCAAACCCATACTACCCACACAAACCAGAACACTCACTCCGTGCAGATAACACCACCCTCACAGCACCCCAAAACCAGAAACAGGGCTATCCATCCCAATTCCAACAAAAACAAGACCTGCTCACCCAGTCTGAATCTGCAACAGGACCCCCAACCTCATCTAGTCAATCTAGAACTCTCCCTGCTCACAAATGAGGACCCCACCCATCTCCCATCCCAAAGATTCTCCCATCTCCAAATCAGGATCTTCCTGATTTCATGACAGCACAACACACACCCACCAACCCTCAATCGCTCTCGCCTCCAAATCCAGAATGTCACCACCAGCCAAACCACACCCTACCCCAAAGATGATCCCCTGGGTCAGACACACAGCCATCTCCTCTGCAGGAGTTCCTGGTTTGTCCCACATTCTATCTCCGTCCATCCATGCCACGCACGCAGTCGCTCGCTCCCCCACCGCTCGCTCGCACTCGCTCGCTCCCCCTCGCTCCCCCACATCTCGCTCGCTCCCCCACCGCTCGCTCGCACTCGCTCGCTCCCCCACCGCTCGCACTCGCTCGCTCCCCCACCGCACGCACTCGCTCGCTCCCCCACCGCACGCACTCGCTCGCTCCCCCACCGCTCGCTCGCACGCACTCGCTCGCTCCCCCACCGCACGCACTCGCTCGCTCCCCCACCGCACGCACTCGCTCGCTCCCCCACCGCCCGCTCGCTCGCACGCACGCACTCGCTCGCTCCCCCGCACTCGCTCGCTCGCTCCCCCACCGCTCGCTCGCACGCACGCGCTCGCTCCCCCACCGCTCGCTCGCACGCACGCACTCGCTCGCTCCCCCACCGCTCGCTCGCACGCACGCAATCGCTCGCTCCCCCACCGCTCGCTCGCACGCACGCACTCGCTCGCTCCCCCACCGCTCGCTCGCACGCACGCACTCGCTCGCTCCCCCACCGCTCGCTCGCACGCACGCACTCGCTCGCTCCCCCACCGCTCGCTCGCACGCACTCGCTCGCTCCCCCACCGCTCGCTCGCACGCACGCACTCGCTCGCTCCCCCACCGCTCGCTCGCACGCACGCACTCGCTCGCTCCCCCACCGCTCGCTCGCACGCACGCACTCGCTCGCTCCCCCACCGCTCGCTCGCACGCACGCACTCGCTCGCTCCCCCACCGCTCGCTCGCACGCACGCACTCGCTCGCTCCCCCACCGCTCGCTCGCACGCACGCACTCGCTCGCTCCCCCACCGCTCGCTCGCACGCACGCACTCGCTCGCTCCCCCACCGCTCGCTCGCACGCACGCACTCGCTCGCTCCCCCACCGCTCGCTCGCACGCACGCACTCGCTCGCTCCCCCACCGCTCGCTCGCACGCACGCACTCGCTCGCTCCCCCACCGCTCGCTCGCACGCACGCACTCGCTCGCTCCCCCACCGCTCGCTCGCACGCACGCACTCGCTCGCTCCCCCACCGCTCGCTCGCACGCACGCACTCGCTCGCTCCCCCACCGCTCGCTCGCACGCACGCACTCGCTCGCTCCCCCACCGCTCGCTCGCACGCACGCACTCGCTCGCTCCCCCACCGCTCGCTCGCACGCACGCACTCGCTCGCTCCCCCACCGCTCGCTCGCACGCACGCACTCGCTCGCTCCCCCACCGCTCGCTCGCACGCTCTCGCTCCCCCACCGCTCGCTCGCACGCACTCGCTCCCCCACCGCTCGCTCGCACGCACTCGCTCCCCCATCTCTCTCTCTCTCTCACACACACACACTCACTCGTTCCCAAATCTCTCTCTCACACACACTCGCTCGTTCCCCCCACTTCTCTCTCTCTCACACACACACACACTCTTCCCCCATCTCTCTCTCCCTCATGCACACTCACTCGCTCCTCCATCTCTCCCCCATGCACACTCACTCGCTCCCCCATCTCTCCCACACACACACTCACTCGTTCCCCCATCTCTCTCTCTCACACTGACTCGTTTCCCCATTTCTCTCTCTCACACACACACACACTCACTCGTTCCCCTATCTCTCTCTCCCACACACACACTCGTTCCGCCATTTCTCTCTCTCACGCACCCACTCACTCGTTTCCCCCATCACACACTCTCTCACAAACACACACACACACTCTCGTTCCCCTATCTCTCTCTCTCTCTCACACTCCCTCGCTCCCCCATCTCTCCCTCATGCACACTCACTTGCTCCCCCATCTCTCTCTCTCTCCCACACACACACTCACTCGTTCCCCCATCTCTCTCTCTCACGCACACACTCACTCGTTCCCCCATCACACTGTCTCTCACAAACAACACAGACACACACACTCGTTCCCCCATGTGTCGCTCTCTCACACACACTCACTCGCTCCCCTAGGTCTCCTGCACACTCACGCGCTCCCCCATCTCTCTCTCATGCACGCTCATGCGCTCCATCTCTCTCTCTCACACACACACTCATTCGTTGCCCCATCTCTCTCATACACACTCACTTGCTCCCCCATCTCTCTCATACACACTCACTCGCTCCCCCATCTCTCTCATACACGCTCACTCGCTCCCCCTTTCTCTCTCATACACACTCACTCGCTCCCCCATCTCTCTCATACACTCGCTCCTCCATCTCTCTCATACACACTCACTCGCTCCACCATCTCTCACACACACTCACTCATTCCCCCATCTCTCGCTCTCTCTCTCTCACACACACGCACACACACTCATTCCCCTATTTCTCTCTCACACAAACTCAGTATTTCCCCAATCTCTCTCTCACACATCCCCCCATCTCTCTCTCTCTCACTCATTACCCCATCTCTCTCTCACACACTCACTCCCCCATCTATCTCTCTCACACACACACACACACACACACACACTCGCTCCCCCATCTCTCTCACACACACTCGCTCCCCCATCTCTCTCTCACACACACTCGCTCCCCCATCTCTCTCTCTCACACACACTCGCTCCCCCATCTATCTCACTCTCACACACACACACACACTCGCTCCCCCATCTCTCACACACACACTCGCTCCCCCATCTATCTCTCTCTCACACACACACACACACACTCGCTCCCCCATCTCTCACACACACAGTCGCTCCCCCATCTATGTCTCTCACACACACACTCGCTCCCCCATCTATCTCTCTCTCACACACACACACACTCGCTCCCCCATCTCTCACACACACACTCGCTCCCCCATCTATCTCTCTCTCACACACACACACACACACTCGCTCCCCCATCTCTCACACACACACTCGCTCCCCCATCTATCTCTCTCTCACACACACTCGCTCCCCCATCTATGTCTCTCACACACACACTCGCTCCCCCATCTATGTCTCTCACACACACACTCGCTCCCCCATCTATGTCTCTCACACACACACTCGCTCCCCCATCTATCTCTCTCTCTCACACACTCGCTCCCCCATCTATCTCTCTCACACACACACTCGCTCCCCCATCTATCTCTCTCACACACACTCGCTCCCCCATCTATCTCTCTCACACACACTCGCTCCCCCATCTATCTCTCTCACACACACTCGCTCCCCCATCTATCTCTCTCACACACACTCGCTCCCCCATCTATCTCTCTCACACACACTCGCTCCCCCATCTATCTCTCACACACACACACTCGCTCCCCCATCTATCTCTCACACACACACACTCGCTCCCCCATCTATCTCTCACACACACACACTCGCTCCCCCATCTATCTCTCTCTCTCACACACACTCGCTCCCCCATCTATCTCTCTCTCTCACACACTCGCTCCCCCATCTATCTCTCTCTCTCACACACTCACACTCGCTCCCCCATCTCTCACACACACTCACTCGCTCCCCCATCTCTCACACACACTCACTCGCTCCCCCATCTCTCTCTCTCACACACACTCACTCGCTCCCCCATCTCTCTCTCTCACACACACTCGCTCCCCCATCTATCTCTCTCTCTCACACACAGACTCACACTCACTCCCCCCTCTATCTCTCTCTCTCACACACAGACTCACACTCACTCCCCCATCTCTCACACACACTCACGCGCTCCCCCATCTCTCTCACACACACTCACTCGCTCCCCCATCTCTCTCACACACACTCGCTCCCCCATCTCTCTCTCTCACACACACTCGCTCCCCCATCTCTCTCTCTCACACACACTCGTTCCCCCATCTCTCTCTCTCACACACACTCGCTCCCCCATCTCTCTCTCTCACACACACTCGCTCCCCCATCTCTCTCTCTCACACACACTCGCTCCCCCATCTCTCTCTCTCACACACACTCGCTCCCCCATCTCTCTCTCTCACACACACTCGCTCCCCCATCTCTCTCTCTCACACACACTCGCTCCCCCATCTCTCTCTCTCACACACACTCGCTCCCCCATCTCTCTCTCTCACACACACTCGCTCCCCCATCTCTCTCACACACACTCGCTCCCCCATCTATCTCTCACACACACACACTCGCTCCCCCATCTATCTCTCTCTCTCACACACTCGCTCCCCCATCTATCTCTCTCTCTCACACACTCGCTCCCCCATCTATCTCTCTCTCTCACACACTCGCTCCCCCATCTATCTCTCTCTCTCACACACAGACTCACACTCGCTCCCCCATCTATCTCTCTCTCTCATACACAGACTCACACTCGCTCCCCCATCTATCTCTCTCTCTCACACAGACTCACACTCGCTCCCCCATCTCTCACACACTCACTCACTCCCCCATCTCTCTCACACACACACACTCGCTCCCCCATCTCTCTCTCTCACACACACTCGCTCCCCCATCTCTCTCACACACACTCGCTCCCCCATCTATCTCTCTCTCTCACACACTCGCTCCCCCATCTATCTCTCTCTCTCACACACAGACTCACACTCGCTCCCCCATCTATCTCTCTCTCTCATACACAGACTCACACTCGCTCCCCCATCTATCTCTCTCTCTCACACAGACTCACACTCGCTCCCCCATCTCTCACACACTCACTCACTCCCCCATCTCTCTCACACACACACACTCGCTCCCCCATCTCTCTCTCTCACACACACTCGCTCCCCCATCTCTCTCACACACACTCGCTCCCCCATCTATCTCTCTCTCTCACACACTCGCTCCCCCATCTATCTCTCTCTCTCACACACTCGCTCCCCCATCTATCTCTCTCTCTCACACACTCGCTCCCCCATCTATCTCTCTCTCTCACACACTCGCTCCCCCATCTATCTCTCTGTCGCACACACAGACTCACACTCGCTCCCCCATCTATCTCTCTCTCTCACACACAGACTCACACTCGCTCCCCCATCTATCTCTCTCTCTCACACACAGACTCACACTCGCTCCCCCATCTCTCTCACACACACTCACTCACTCCCCCATCTCTCTCACACACACTCACTCACTCCCCCATCTCTCTCACACACACTCACTCACTCCCCCATCTCTCTCACACACACTCGCTCCCCCATCTCTCTCACACACACTCGCTCCCCCATCTCTCTCACACACACTCGCTCCCCCATCTCTCTCACACACACTCGCTCCCCCATCTCTCTCACACACACTCGCTCCCCCATCTCTCTCACACACACTCGCTCCCCCATCTCTCTCACACACACTCGCTCCCCCATCTCTCTCACACACACTCGCTCCCCCATCTATCTCTCTCTCTCACACACTCGCTCCCCCATCTATCTCTCTCTCTCACACACAGACTCACACTCGCTCCCCCATCTATCTCTCTCTCTCGCACACAGACTCACACTCGCTCCCACATCTCTCACACACACTCACTCACTCCCCCATCTCTCTCACACACACTCACTCACTCCCCCATCTCTCTCACACACACTCACTCGCTCCCCCATCTCTCTCACACACACTCGCTCCCCCATCTCTCTCTCTCACACACACTCGCTCCCCCATCTCTCTCTCTCACACACACACTCGCTCCCCCATCTCTCTCTCTCACACACACTCGCTCCCCCATCTCTCTCTCACACACACTCGCTCCCCCATCTCTCTCTCTCACACACTGACTCACACTCGCTCCCCCATCTATCTCTCTCTCTCACACACTGACTCACACTCGCTCCCCCATCTATCTCTCTCTCTCACACACAGACTCACACTCGCTCCCCCATCTATCTCTCTCTCTCATACACAGACTCACACTCGCTCCCCCATCTATCTCTCTCTCTCACACAGACTCACACTCGCTCCCCCATCTCTCACACACTCACTCACTCCCCCATCTCTCTCACACACACACACTCGCTCCCCCATCTCTCTCTCTCACACACACTCGCTCCCCCATCTCTCTCACACACACTCGCTCCCCCATCTATCTCTCTCTCTCACACACTCGCTCCCCCATCTATCTCTCTCTCTCACACACTCGCTCCCCCATCTATCTCTCTCTCTCACACACTCGCTCCCCCATCTATCTCTCTCTCTCACACACTCGCTCCCCCATCTATCTCTCTGTCGCACACACAGACTCACACTCGCTCCCCCATCTATCTCTCTCTCTCACACACAGACTCACACTCGCTCCCCCATCTATCTCTCTCTCTCACACACAGACTCACACTCGCTCCCCCATCTCTCTCACACACACTCACTCACTCCCCCATCTCTCTCACACACACTCACTCACTCCCCCATCTCTCTCACACACACTCACTCACTCCCCCATCTCTCTCACACACACTCGCTCCCCCATCTCTCTCACACACACTCGCTCCCCCATCTCTCTCACACACACTCGCTCCCCCATCTCTCTCACACACACTCGCTCCCCCATCTCTCTCACACACACTCGCTCCCCCATCTCTCTCACACACACTCGCTCCCCCATCTCTCTCACACACACTCGCTCCCCCATCTCTCTCACACACACTCGCTCCCCCATCTATCTCTCTCTCTCACACACTCGCTCCCCCATCTATCTCTCTCTCTCACACACAGACTCACACTCGCTCCCCCATCTATCTCTCTCTCTCGCACACAGACTCACACTCGCTCCCACATCTCTCACACACACTCACTCACTCCCCCATCTCTCTCACACACACTCACTCACTCCCCCATCTCTCTCACACACACTCACTCGCTCCCCCATCTCTCTCACACACACTCGCTCCCCCATCTCTCTCTCTCACACACACTCGCTCCCCCATCTCTCTCTCTCACACACACACTCGCTCCCCCATCTCTCTCTCTCACACACACTCGCTCCCCCATCTCTCTCTCACACACACTCGCTCCCCCATCTCTCTCTCTCACACACTGACTCACACTCGCTCCCCCATCTATCTCTCTCTCTCACACACTGACTCACACTCGCTCCCCCATCTATCTCTCTCTCTCACACACTGACTCACACTCGCTCCCCCATCTATCTCTCTCTCTCACACACTGACTCACACTCGCTCCCCCATCTATCTCTCTCTCTCACACACTGACTCACACTCGCTCCCCCATCTATCTCTCTCTCTCACACACACACACTCGCTCCACCATCTCTCTCTCTCACACACACTCGCTCCCCATCTCTCTCTCTCACACACACTCGCTCCCCCATCTCTCTCACACACACTCGCTCCCCCATCTCTCTCACACACACTCGCTCCCCCATCTCTCTCACACACACTCGCTCCCCCATCTCTCTCACACACACTCGCTCCCCCATCTCTCTCACACACACTCGCTCCCCCATCTCTCTCACACACACTCGCTCCCCCATCTCTCTCACACACACTCGCTCCCCCATCTCTCTCACACACACTCGCTCCCCCATCTATCTCTCTCTCTCACACACACTCGCTCCCCCATCTATCTCTCTCTCTCACACACACACTCGCTCCCCCATCTATCTCTCTCTCTCACACACTCGCTCCCCCATCTATCTCTCTCTCTCACACACAGACTCACACTCGCTCCCCCATCTATCTCTCTCTCTCACACACAGACTCACACTCGCTCCCCCATCTATCTCTCTCTCTCACACACAGACTCACACTCACTCCCCCCTCTATCTCTCTCTCTCACACACAGACTCACACTCACTCCCCCATCTCTCACACACACTCACGCGCTCCCCCATCTCTCTCACACACACTCACTCGCTCCCCCATCTCTCTCACACACACTCGCTCCCCCATCTCTCTCTCTCACACACACTCGCTCCCCCATCTCTCTCTCTCACACACACTCGTTCCCCCATCTCTCTCTCTCACACACACTCGCTCCCCCATCTCTCTCTCTCACACACACTCGCTCCCCCATCTCTCTCTCTCACACACACTCGCTCCCCCATCTCTCTCTCTCACACACACTCGCTCCCCCATCTCTCTCTCTCACACACACTCGCTCCCCCATCTCTCTCTCTCACACACACTCGCTCCCCCATCTCTCTCTCTCACACACACTCGTTCCCCCATCTCTCTCTCTCACACACACTCGCTCCCCCATCTCTCTCTCTCACACACACTCGCTCCCCCATCTCTCTCTCTCACACACACTCGCTCCCCCATCTCTCTCTCTCACACACACTCGCTCCCCCATCTCTCTCTCTCACACACACTCGCTCCCCCATCTCTCTCTCTCACACACACTCGCTCCCCCATCTCTCTCTCTCACACACACTCGCTCCCCCATCTCTCTCTCTCACACACACTCGCTCCCCCATCTCTCTCTCTCACACACACTCGCTCCCCCATCTCTCTCACACACACTCGCTCCCCCATCTATCTCTCACACACACACACTCGCTCCCCCATCTATCTCTCTCTCTCACACACTCGCTCCCCCATCTATCTCTCTCTCTCACACACTCGCTCCCCCATCTATCTCTCTCTCTCACACACTCGCTCCCCCATCTATCTCTCTCTCTCACACACAGACTCACACTCGCTCCCCCATCTATCTCTCTCTCTCATACACAGACTCACACTCGCTCCCCCATCTATCTCTCTCTCTCACACACAGACTCACACTCGCTCCCCCATCTCTCACACACTCACTCACTCCCCCATCTCTCTCACACACACACACTCGCTCCCCCATCTCTCTCTCTCACACACACTCGCTCCCCCATCTCTCTCACACACACTCGCTCCCCCATCTATCTCTCTCTCTCACACACTCGCTCCCCCATCTATCTCTCTCTCTCACACACTCGCTCCCCCATCTATCTCTCTCTCTCACACACTCGCTCCCCCATCTATCTCTCTCTCTCACACACTCGCTCCCCCATCTATCTCTCTCTCGCACACACAGACTCACACTCGCTCCCCCATCTATCTCTCTCTCTCACACACAGACTCACACTCGCTCCCCCATCTATCTCTCTCTCTCACACACAGACTCACACTCGCTCCCCCATCTCTCACACACTCACTCACTCCCCCATCTCTCTCACACACACTCACTCACTCCCCCATCTCTCTCACACACACTCACTCACTCCCCCATCTCTCTCACACACACTCGCTCCCCCATCTCTCTCACACACACTCGCTCCCCCATCTCTCTCACACACACTCGCTCCCCCATCTCTCTCACACACACTCGCTCCCCCATCTCTCTCACACACACTCGCTCCCCCATCTCTCTCACACACACTCGCTCCCCCATCTCTCTCACACACACTCGCTCCCCCATCTATCTCTCTCTCTCACACACTCGCTCCCCCATCTATCTCTCTCTCTCACACACAGACTCACACTCGCTCCCCCATCTATCTCTCTCTCTCGCACACAGACTCACACTCGCTCCCACATCTCTCACACACACTCACTCACTCCCCCATCTCTCTCACACACACTCACTCACTCCCCCATCTCTCTCACACACACTCACTCGCTCCCCCATCTCTCTCACACACACTCGCTCCCCCATCTCTCTCTCTCACACACACTCGCTCCCCCATCTCTCTCTCTCACACACACACTCGCTCCCCCATCTCTCTCTCTCACACACACTCGCTCCCCCATCTCTCTCTCACACACACTCGCTCCCCCATCTCTCTCTCTCACACACTGACTCACACTCGCTCCCCCATCTATCTCTCTCTCTCACACACTGACTCACACTCGCTCCCCCATCTATCTCTCTCTCTCACACACTGACTCACACTCGCTCCCCCATCTATCTCTCTCTCTCACACACTGACTCACACTCGCTCCCCCATCTATCTCTCTCTCTCACACACACACACTCGCTCCCCCATCTCTCTCTCTCACACACACTCGCTCCCCCATCTCTCTCTCTCACACACACTCGCTCCCCCATCTCTCTCACACACACTCGCTCCCCCATCTCTCTCACACACACTCGCTCCCCCATCTCTCTCACACACACTCGCTCCCCCATCTCTCTCACACACACTCGCTCCCCCATCTCTCTCACACACACTCGCTCCCCCATCTATCTCTCTCTCTCACACACACTCGCTCCCCCATCTATCTCTCTCTCTCACACACTCGCTCCCCCATCTATCTCTCTCTCTCACACACTCACACTCGCTCCCCCATCTCTCACACACACTCACTCGCTCCCCCATCTCTCACACACACTCACTCGCTCCCCCATCTCTCACAAACACTCACTCGCTCCCCCATCTCTCACACACACTCACTCGCTCCCCCATCTCTCACACACACTCACTCGCTCCCCCATCTCTCTCTCACACACACTCGCTCCCCCATCTCTCTCTCTCACACACACTCGCTCCCCCATCTCTCTCTCTCACACACACTCGCTCCCCCATCTCTCTCTCTCACACACACTCGCTCCCCCATCTCTCTCACACACACTCGCTCCCCCATCTATCTCTCTCACACACACTCGCTCCCCCATCTATCTCTCTCTCTCACACACTGACTCACACTCGCTCCCCCATCTATCTCTCTCTCTCACACACAGACTCACACTCGCTCCCCCATCTATCTCTCTCTCTCACACACACTCACACTCGCTCCCCCATCTATCTCTCTCTCTCACACACAGACTCACACTCGCTCCCCCATCTATCTCTCTCTCTCACACACACTCGCTCCCCCATCTATCTCTCTCTCTCACACACTCGCTCCCCCATCTATCTCTCTCTCTCACACACTCACACTCGCTCCCCCATCTCTCACACACACTCACTCGCTCCCCCATCTCTCACACACACTCACTCGCTCCCCCATCTCTCACACACACTCACTCGCTCCCCCATCTCTCACACACACTCACTCGCTCCCCCATCTCTCACACACACTCACTCGCTCCCCCATCTCTCACACACACTCACTCGCTCCCCCATCTCTCTCTCTCACACACACTCGCTCCCCCATCTCTCTCTCTCACACACACTCGCTCCCCCATCTCTCTCTCTCACACACACTCGCTCCCCCATCTCTCTCTCTCACACACACTCGCTCCCCCATCTCTCTCACACACACTCGCTCCCCCATCTATCTCTCTCTCTCACACACTCGCTCCCCCATCTATCGCTCTCTCTCACACACTGACTCACACTCGCTCCCCCATCTATCTCTCTCTCTCTCACACACACTCACACTCGCTCCCCCATCTATCTCTCTCTCTCACACACAGACTCACACTCGCTCCCCCATCTATCTCTCTCTCTCACACACACACACTCGCTCCCCCATCTCTCTCTCTCACACACACTCGGTCCCCCATCTATCTCTCTCACACACACTCGCTCCCCCATCTATCTCTCTCTCTCACACACTGACTCACACTCGCTCCCCCATCTATCTCTCTCTCTCACACACAGACTCACACTCGCTCCCCCATCTATCTCTCTCTCTCACACACACTCACACTCGCTCCCCCATCTATCTCTCTCTCTCACACACAGACTCACACTCGCTCCCCCATCTATCTCTCTCTCTCACACACACTCGCTCCCCCATCTATCTCTCTCTCTCACACACTCGCTCCCCCATCTATCTCTCTCTCTCACACACTCACACTCGCTCCCCCATCTCTCACACACACTCACTCGCTCCCCCATCTCTCACACACACTCACTCGCTCCCCCATCTCTCACACACACTCACTCGCTCCCCCATCTCTCACACACACTCACTCGCTCCCCCATCGCTCTCTCTCACACACACTCGCTCCCCCATCTCTCTCTCTCACACACACTCGCTCCCCCATCTCTCTCTCTCACACACACTCGCTCCCCCATCTCTCTCTCTCACACACACTCGCTCCCCCATCTCTCTCTCTCACACACACTCGCTCCCCCATCTCTCTCACACACACTCGCTCCCCCATCTATCTCTCTCTCTCACACACTCGCTCCCCCATCTATCTCTCTCTCTCACACACTGACTCACACTCGCTCCCCCATCTATCTCTCTCTCTCACACACACTCACACTCGCTCCCCCATCTATCTCTCTCTCTCACACACAGACTCACACTCGCTCCCCCATCTATCTCTCTCTCTCACACACACACACTCGCTCCCACATCTCTCTCTCTCACACACACTCGCTCCCCCATCTCTCTCACACACACTCGCTCTCCCATCTATCTCACTCTCTCACACACAGACTCACAGTCGCTCCCCCATCTCTCACACACACTCACTCACTCCCCCATCTCTCTCACACACACTCACTCGCTCCCCCATCTCTCTCACACACACTCGCTCCCCCATCTCTCTCACACACACTCGCTCCCCCATCTCTCTCACACACACTCGCTCCCCCATCTCTCACACACACACTCGCTCCCCCATCTCTCTCACACACACTCGCTCCCCCATCTCTCTCACACACACACTCGCTCCCCCATCTCTCTCACACACACTCGCTCCCCCATCTCTCTCACACACACTCGCTCCCCCATCTCTCTCACACACACTCGCTCCCCCATCTCTCTCACACACACTCGCTCCCCCATCTCTCTCACACACACTCGCTCTCCCATCTATCTCTCTCTCTCACACACAGACTCACACTCGCTCCCCCATCTATCTCTCTCTCTCTCACACAGACTCACACTCGCTCCCCCATCTCTCACACACACTCACTCGCTCCCCCATCTCTCTCACACACACTCACTCGCTCCCCCATCTCTCTCACACACACTCGCTCCCCCATCTCTCTCACACACACTCGCTCCCCCATCTCTCTCACACACACTCGCTCCCCCATCTCTCTCACACACACTCGCTCCCCCATCTCTCTCACACACACTCGCTACCCCATCTCTCTCACACACACTCGCTCCCCCATCTCTCTCACACACACTCGCTCCCCCATCTCTCTCACACACACTCGCTCCCCCATCTCTCTCACACACACTCGCTCCCCCATCTCTCTCACACACACTCGCTCCCCCATCTCTCTCACACACACTCGCTCCCCCATCTATCTCTCTCTCTCACACACTCGCTCCCCCATCTATCTCTCTCTCTCACACACTCGCTCCCCCATCTATCTCTCTCTCTCACACACTCGCTCCCCCATCTATCTCTCTCTCTCACACACACAGACTCACACTCGCTCCCCCATCTATCTCTCTCTCACACACAGACTCACACTCGCTCCCCCATCTATCTCTCTCTCTCACACACACACACTCGCTCCCCCATCTCTCTCTCTCACACACACTCGCTCCCCCATCTCTCTCTCTCACACACACTCGCTCCCCCGTCTCTCTCTCTCACACACACTCGCTCCCCCGTCTCTCTCTCTCACACACACTCGCTCCCCCGTCTCTCTCTCTCACACACACTCGCTCCCCCGTCTCTCTCTCTCACACACACTCGCTCCCCCATCTATCTTTCTCTCTCACACACACTCGCTCCCCCATCTATCTCTCTCTCTCACACACAGACTCACACTCGCTCCCCCATCTATCTCTCTCTCACACACAGACTCACACTCGCTCCCCCATCTATCTCTCTCTCTCACACACAGACTCACACTCGCTCCCCCATCTATCTCTCTCTCTCACACACAGACTCACACTCGCTCCCCCATCTATCTCTCTCTCACACACAGACTCACACTCGCTCCCCCATCTATCTCTCTCTCACACACAGACTCACACTCGCTCCCCCATCTCTCACACACACTCACTCACTCCCCCATCTCTCTCACACACACTCACTCACTCCCCCATCTCTCTCACACACACTCACTCGCTCCCCCATCTCTCTCACACACACTCGCTCTCCCATCTCTCTCACACACACTCGCTCCCCCATCTCTCTCACACACACTCGCTCCCCCATCTCTCTCACACACACTCGCTCCCCCATCTCTCTCACACACACTCGCTCCCCCATCTCTCTCACACACACTCGCTCCCACATCTCTCTCACACACACTCGCTCCCCTATCTATCTCTCTCTCTCACACACTCGCTCCCCCATCTATCTCTCTCTCTCACACACAGACTCACACTCGCTCCCCCATCTATCTCTCTCACACACACAGACTCACACTCGCTCCCCCATCTATCTCTCTCTCTCACACACAGACTCACACTCGCTCCCCCATCTATCTCTCTCTCACACACAGACACTCGCTCCCCCATCTCTCTCTCTCACACACACACTCGCTCCCCCATCTCTCTCTCTCACACACACTCGCTCCCCCATCTCTCTCTCTCACACACACACTCGCTCCCCCATCTCTCTCTCTCACACACACTCGCTCCCCCATCTCTCTCTCTCACACACACTCGCTCCCCCATCTCTCTCTCTCACACACACTCGCTCCCCCATCTAGCTTTCTCTCTCACACACAGACTCACACTCGCTCCCCCATCTATCTCTCTCTCACACACAGACTCACACTCGCTCCCCCATCTGTCTTTCTCTCTCACACACAGACTCACACTCGCTCACCCATCTATCTCTCTCACACACACTCGCTCCCCCATCTCTCTCTCTCACACACACTCGCTCCCCCATCTATCTCTCTCTCTCACACACTCGCTCCCCCATCTATCTCTCTCTCTCACACACTCGCTCCCCCATCTATCTCTCTCTCTCACACACAGACTCACACTCGCTCCCCCATCTATCTCTCTCTCTCACACACAGACTCACACTCGCTCCCCCATCTATCTCTCTCTCTCACACACAGACTCACACTCGCTCCCCCATCTCTCACACACTCACTCACTCCCCCATCTCTCTCACACACACTCACTCACTCCCCCATCTCTCTCACACACACTCACTCACTCCCCCATCTCTCTCACACACACTCACTCACTCCCCCATCTCTCTCACACACACTCGCTCCCCCATCTATCTCTCTCTCTCACACACTCGCTCCCCCATCTATCTCTCTCTCACACACAGACTCACACTCGCTCCCCCATCTATCTCTCTCTCTCACACACAGACTCACACTCGCTCCCCCATCTATCTCTCTCTCTCACACACAGACTCACACTCGCTCCCCCATCTCTCACACACTCACTCACTCCCCCATCTCTCTCACACACACTCACTCACTCCCCCATCTCTCTCACACACACTCACTCACTCCCCCATCTCTCTCACACACACTCACTCACTCCCCCATCTCTCTCACACACACTCGATCCCCCATCTATCTCTCTCTCTCACACACTCGCTCCCCCATCTATCTCTCTCTCACACACAGACTCACACTCGCTCCCCCATCTATCTCTCTCTCTCTCACACACAGACTCACACTCGCTCCCCCATCTATCTCTCTCTCTCACACAGACACTCGCTCCCCCATCTCTCTCTCTCACACACACACTCGCTCCCCCATCTCTCTCTCTCACACACACTCACTCCCCCATCTCTCACACACTCACTCACTCCCCCATCTCTCTCACACACACACACTCGCTCCCCCATCTCTCTCTCTCACACACACTCGCTCCTCCATCTCTCTCACACACACTCGCTCCCCCATCTATCTCTCTCTCTCACACACTCGCTCCCCCATCTATCTCTCTCTCTCACACACTCGCTCCCCCATCTCTCACACACTCACTCGCTCCCCCATCTCTCTCACACACACTCACTCACTCCCCCATCTCTCTCACACACACTCACTTGCTCCCCCATCTCTCTCACACACACTCGCTCCCCCATCTCTCTCACACACACTCGCTCCCCCATCTCTCTCACACACACTCGCTCCCCCATCTCTCTCACACACACTCGCTCCCCCATCTATCTCTCTCTCTCACACACTCGCTCCCCCATCTATCTCTCTCTCTCACACACACAGACTCACACTCGCTCCCCCATCTATCTCTCTCTCTCGCACACAGACTCACACTCGCTCCCACATCTCTCACACACACTCACTCACTCCCCCATCTCTCTCACACACTCACTCACTCCCCCATCTCTCTCACACACACTCACTCGCTCCCCCATCTCTCTCTCTCACACACACTCGCTCCCCCATCTCTCTCTCTCACACACACTCGCTCCCCCATCTCTCTCTCTCACACACACTCGCTCCCCCATCTCTCTCTCTCACACACACTCGCTCCCCCATCTCTCTCTCTCACACACACTCGCTTCCCCATCTCTCTCTCTCACACACACTCGCTCCCCCATCTATCTCTCTCACACTCGCTCCCCCATCTATCTCTCTCTCTCACACACTGACTCACACTCGCTCCCCCATCTATCTCTCTCTCTCACACACTGACTCACACTCGCTCCCCCATCTATCTCTCTCTCTCACACACACACACTCGCTCCCCCATCTCTCTCTCTCACACACACTCGCTCCCCCATCTCTCTCTCTCACACACACTCGCTCCCCCATCTCTCTCACACACACTCGCTCCCCCATCTCTCTCACACACACTCGCTCCCCCATCTCTCTCACACACACTCGCTCCCCCATCTCTCTCACACACACTCGCTCCCCCATCTATCTCTCTCTCTCACACACACTCGCTCCCCCATCTATCTCTCTCTCTCACACACTCGCTCCCCCATCTATCTCTCTCTCACACACAGACTCACACTCGCTCCCCCATCTATCTCTCTCTCTCACACACACTCGCTCCCCCATCTATCTCTCTCTCTCACACACTCGCTCCCCCATCTATCTCTCTCTCTCACACACTCACACTCGCTCCCCCATCTCTCACACACACTCACTCGCTCCCCCATCTCTCACACACACTCACTCGCTCCCCCATCTCTCTCTCTCACACACACTCGCTCCCCCATCTCTCTCTCTCACACACACTCGCTCCCCCATCTCTCTCTCTCACACACACTCGCTCCCCCATCTCTCTCTCACACACACTCGCTCCCCCATCTCTCTCACACACACTCGCTCCCCCATCTATCTCTCTCTCTCACACACTCGCTCCCCCATCTATCTCTCTCTCTCACACACTGACTCACACTCGCTCCCCCATCTATCTCTCTCTCTCACACACAGACTCACACTCGCTCCCCCATCTATCTCTCTCTCTCACACACACTCACACTCGCTCCCCCATCTATCTCTCTCTCTCACACACAGACTCACACTCGCTCCCCCATCTATCTCTCTCTCTCACACACACACACTCGCTCCCCCATCTCTCTCTCTCACACACACTCGCTCCCCCATCTCTCTCACACACACTCGCTCCCCCATCTATCTCTCTCTCTCACACACACACACTCGCTCCCCCATCTCTCTCTCTCACACACACTCGCTCCCCCATCTCTCACACACACTCACTCGCTCCCCCATCTCTCTCACACACACTCACTCGCTCCCCCATCTCTCTCACACACACTCGCTCCCCCATCTCTCACACACACACTCGCTCCCCCATCTCTCACACACACACTCGCTCCCCCATCTCTCACACACACACTCGCTCCCCCATCTCTCTCACACACACTCGCTCCCCCATCTCTCTCACACACACACTCGCTCCCCCATCTCTCTCACACACACTCGCTCCCCCATCTCTCTCACACACACTCGCTCCCCCATCTCTCTCACACACACTCGCTCTCCCATCTATCTCTCTCTCTCACACACACTCGCTCTCCCATCTATCTCTCTCTCTCACACACAGACTCACACTCGCTCCCCCATCTATCTCTCTCTCTCACACACAGACTCACACTCGCTCCCCCATCTCTCACACACACTCACTCGCTCCCCCATCTCTCACACACACTCACTCGCTCCCCCATCTCTCTCTCTCACACACACTCGCTCCCCCATCTCTCTCTCTCACACACACTCGCTCCCCCATCTCTCTCTCTCACACACACTCGCTCCCCCATCTCTCTCTCACACACACTCGCTCCCCCATCTCTCTCACACACACTCGCTCCCCCATCTATCTCTCTCTCTCACACACTCGCTCCCCCATCTATCTCTCTCTCTCACACACTGACTCACACTCGCTCCCCCATCTATCTCTCTCTCTCACACACAGACTCACACTCGCTCCCCCATCTATCTCTCTCTCTCACACACACTCACACTCGCTCCCCCATCTATCTCTCTCTCTCACACACAGACTCACACTCGCTCCCCCATCTATCTCTCTCTCTCACACACACACACTCGCTCCCCCATCTCTCTCTCTCACACACACTCGCTCCCCCATCTCTCTCACACACACTCGCTCCCCCATCTATCTCTCTCTCTCACACACACACACTCGCTCCCCCATCTCTCTCTCTCACACACACTCGCTCCCCCATCTCTCACACACACTCACTCGCTCCCCCATCTCTCTCACACACACTCACTCGCTCCCCCATCTCTCTCACACACACTCGCTCCCCCATCTCTCACACACACACTCGCTCCCCCATCTCTCACACACACACTCGCTCCCCCATCTCTCACACACACACTCGCTCCCCCATCTCTCACACACACACTCGCTCCCCCATCTATCTCTCTCTCTCACACACAGACTCACACTCGCTCCCCCATCTCTCACACACACTCACTCGCTCCGCCATCTCTCTCACACACTCACTCGCTCCCCCATCTCTCTCACACACACTCGCTCCCCCATCTCTCTCACACACACTCGCTCCCCCATCTCTCTCACACACACTCGCTCCCCCATCTCTCTCACACACACTCGCTCCCCCATCTCTCTCACACACACTCGCTCCCCCATCTCTCTCACACACACTCGCTCCCCCATCTCTCTCACACACACTCGCTCCCCCATCTCTCTCACACACACTCGCTCCCCCATCTCTCTCACACACACTCGCTCCCCCATCTCTCTCACACACACTCGCTCCCCCATCTCTCTCACACACACTCGCTCCCCCATCTCTCTCACACACACTCGCTCCCCCATCTCTCTCACACACACTCGCTCCCCCATCTCTCTCACACACACTCGCTCCCCCATCTCTCTCACACACACTCGCTCCCCCATCTCTCTCACACACACTCGCTCCCCCATCTATCTCTCTCTCACACACACTCGCTCCCCCATCTATCTCTCTCTCTCACACACTCGCTCCCCCATCTATCTCTCTCTCTCACACACTCGCTCCCCCATCTATCTCTCTCTCTCACACACTCGCTCCCCCATCTATCTCTCTCTCTCACACACACAGACTCACACTCGCTCCCCCATCTATCTCTCTCTCACACACAGACTCACACTCGCTCCCCCATCTATCTCTCTCTCTCACACACACACACTCGCTCCCCCATCTCTCTCTCTCACACACACTCGCTCCCCCATCTCTCTCTCTCACACACACTCGCTCCCCCGTCTCTCTCTCTCACACACACTCGCTCCCCCGTCTCTCTCTCTCACACACACTCGCTCCCCCATCTCTCTCTCTCACACACACTCGCTCCCCCATCTATCTTTCTCTCTCACACACTCGCTCCCCCATCTATCTCTCTCTCTCACACACAGACTCACACTCGCTCCCCCATCTATCTCTCTCTCTCACACACAGACTCACACTCGCTCCCACATCTATCTCTCTCTCTCACACACAGACTCACACTCGCTCCCCCATCTATCTCTCTCTCACACACAGACTCACACTCGCTCCCCCATCTATCTCTCTCTCACACACAGACTCACACTCGCTCCCCCATCTCTCACACACACTCACTCACTCCCCCATCTCTCTCACACACACTCACTCACTCCCCCATCTCTCTCACACACACTCACTCACTCCCCCATCTCTCTCACACACACTCACTCACTCCCCCATCTCTCTCACACACACTCACTCACTCCCCCATCTCTCTCACACACACTCGCTCCCCCATCTCTCTCACACACACTCGCTCCCCCATCTCTCTCACACACACTCACTCACTCCCCCATCTCTCTCACACACACTCGCTCCCCCATCTCTCTCACACACACTCGCTCCCACATCTCTCTCACACACACTCGCTCCCCCATCTATCTCTCTCTCTGACACACACACACTCGCTCCCCCATCTCTCTCTCTCACACACACTCGCTCCCCCATCTCTCTCTCTCACACACACTCGCTCCCCCATCTCTCTCTCTCACACACACTCGCTCCCCCATCTCTCTCTCTCACACACACTCGCTCCCCCATCACTCTCTCTCACACACACTCGCTCCCCCATCTATCTTTCTCTCTCACACACTCGCTCCCCCATCTATCTCTCTCTCTCACACACAGACTCACACTCGCTACCCCATCTCTCTCACACACACTCGCTCCCCCATCTCTCTCACACACACTCGCTCCCCCATCTCTCTCACACACACTCGCTCCCACATCTCTCTCACACACACACACTCGCTCCCCCATCTCTCTCTCTCACACACACTCGCTCCTCCATCTCTCTCACACACACTCGCTCCCCCATCTATCTCTCTCTCTCACACACTCGCTCCCCCATCTCTCACACACTCACTCACTCCCCCATCTCTCTCACACACACTCACTCACTCCCCCATCTCTCTCACACACACTCACTTGCTCCCCCATCTCTCTCACACACACTCGCTCCCCCATCTCTCTCACACACACTCGCTCCCCCATCTCTCTCACACACACTCGCTCCCCCATCTCTCTCACACACACTCGCTCCCCCATCTCTCTCACACACACTCGCTCCCCCATCTATCTCTCTCTCTCACACACTCGCTCCCCCATCTATCTCTCTCTCTCACACACAGACTCACACTCGCTCCCCCATCTATCTCTCTCTCTCGCACACAGACTCACACTCGCTCCCACATCTCTCACACACACTCACTCACTCCCCCATCTCTCTCACACACTCACTCACTCCCCCATCTCTCTCACACACACTCACTCGCTCCCCCATCTCTCTCTCTCACACACACTCGCTCCCCCATCTCTCTCTCTCACACACACACACTCGCTCCCCCATCTCTCTCTCTCACACACACTCGCTCCCCCATCTCTCTCTCTCACACTCGCTCCCCCATCTATCTCTCTCTCTCACACACTGACTCACACTCGCTCCCCCATCTATCTCTCTCTCTCACACACACACACTCGCTCCCCCATCTCTCTCTCTCACACACACTCGCTCCCCCATCTCTCTCTCTCACACACACTCGCTCCCCCATCTCTCTCTCTCACACACACTCGCTCCCCCATCTCTCTCACACACACTCGCTCCCCCATCTCTCTCACACACACTCGCTCCCCCATCTCTCTCACACACACTCGCTCCCCCATCTATCTCTCTCTCTCACACACACTCGCTCCCCCATCTATCTCTCTCTCTCACACACTCGCTCCCCCATCTATCTCTCTCTCACACACAGACTCACACTAGCTCCCCCATCTATCTCTCTCTCTCACACACACTCGCTCCCCCATCTATCTCTCTCTCTCACACACTCGCTCCCCCATCTATCTCTCTCTCTCACACACTCACACTCGCTCCCCCATCTCTCACACACACTCACTCGCTCCCCCATCTCTCACACACACTCACTCGCTCCCCCATCTCTCACACACACTCACTCGCTCCCCCATCTCTCACACACACTCACTCGCTCCCCCATCTCTCACACACACTCACTCGCTCCCCCATCTCTCACACACACTCACTCGCTCCCCCATCTCTCTCTCTCACACACACTCGCTCCCCCATCTCTCTCTCTCACACACACTCGCTCCCCCATCTCTCTCTCTCACACACACTCGCTCCCCCATCTCTCTCTCTCACACACACTCGCTCCCCCATCTCTCTCTCTCACACACACTCGCTCCCCCATCTCTCTCTCTCACACACACTCGCTCCCCCATCTCTCTCTCTCACACACACTCGCTCCCCCATCTCTCTCTCTCACACACACTCGCTCCCCCATCTATCTCTCTCTCTCACACACTCGCTCCCCCATCTATCTCTCTCTCTCACACACTGACTCACACTCGCTCCCCCATCTATCTCTCTCTCTCACACACAGACTCACACTCGCTCCCCCATCTATCTCTCTCTCTCACACACACTCACACTCGCTCCCCCATCTATCTCTCTCTCTCACACACAGACTCACACTCGCTCCCCCATCTATCTCTCTCTCTCACACACACACACTCGCTCCCCCATCTCTCTCTCTCACACACACTCGCTCCCCCATCTCTCTCACACACACTCGCTCTCCCATCTATCTCTCTCTCGCACACACAGACTCACACTCGCTCCCCCATCTATCTCTCTCTCTCACACACAGACTCACACTCGCTCCCCCATCTCTCACACACACTCACTCACTCCCCCATCTCTCTCACACACACTCACTCGCTCCCCCATCTCTCTCACACACACTCGCTCCCCCATCTCTCACACACACACTCGCTCCCCCATCTCTCACACACACACTCGCTCCCCCATCTCTCACACACACACTCGCTCCCCCATCTCTCTCACACACACTCGCTCCCCCATCTCTCTCACACACACACTCGCTCCCCCATCTCTCTCACACACACTCGCTCCCCCATCTCTCTCACACACACTCGCTCCCCCATCTCTCTCACACACACTCGCTCCCCCATCTCTCTCACACACACTCGCTCTCCCATCTATCTCTCTCTCTCACACACAGACTCACACTCGCTCCCCCATCTATCTCTCTCTCTCACACACAGACTCACACTCGCTCCCCCATCTCTCACACACACTCACTCGCTCCCCCATCTCTCTCACACACACTCACTCGCTCCCCCATCTCTCTCACACACACTCGCTCCCCCATCTCTCTCACACACACTCGCTCCCCCATCTCTCTCACACACACTCGCTCCCCCATCTCTCTCACACACACTCGCTCCCCCATCTCTCTCACACACACTCGCTCCCCCATCTCTCTCACACACACTCGCTCCCCCATCTCTCTCACACACACTCGCTCCCCCATCTCTCTCACACACACTCGCTCCCCCATCTATCTCTCTCTCTCACACACTCGCTCCCCCATCTATCTCTCTCTCTCACACACTCGCTCCCCCATCTATCTCTCTCTCTCACACACTCGCTCCCCCATCTATCTCTCTCTCTCACACACACAGACTCACACTCGCTCCCCCATCTATCTCTCTCTCACACACAGACTCACACTCGCTCCCCCATCTATCTCTCTCTCTCACACACACACACTCGCTCCCCCATCTCTCTCTCTCACACACACTCGCTCCCCCATCTCTCTCTCTCACACACACTCGCTCCCCCGTCTCTCTCTCTCACACACACTCGCTCCCCCGTCTCTCTCTCTCACACACACTCGCTCCCCCATCTCTGTCTCACACACACTCGCTCCCCCATCTATCTTTCTCTCTCACACACTCGCTCCCCCATCTATCTCTCTCTCTCACACACAGACTCACACTCGCTCCCCCATCTATCTCTCTCTCACACACAGACTCACACTCGCTCCCCCATCTATCTCTCTCTCTCACACACAGACTCACACTCGCTCCCCCATCTATCTCTCTCTCTCACACACAGACTCACACTCGCTCCCCCATCTATCTCTCTCTCACACACAGACTCACACTCGCTCCCCCATCTATCTCTCTCTCACACACAGACTCACACTCGCTCCCCCATCTCTCACACACACTCACTCACTCCCCCATCTCTCTCACACACACTCACTCACTCCCCCATCTCTCTCACACACACTCACTCACTCCCCCATCTCTCTCACACACACTCACTCACTCCCCCATCTCTCTCACACACACTCGCTCCCCCATCTCTCTCACACACACTCGCTCCCCCATCTCTCTCACACACACTCGTTCCCCCATCTCTCTCACACACACTCGCTCCCCCATCTCTCTCACACACACTCGCTCCCCCATCTCTCTCACACACACTCGCTCCCCCATCTCTCTCACACACACTCGCTCCCCCATCTCTCTCACACACACTCGCTCCCCCATCTATCTCTCTCTCTCACACACACACACTCGCTCCCCCATCTCTCTCTCTCACACACACTCGCTCCCCCATCTCTCTCTCTCACACACACTCGCTCCCCCATCTCTCTCTCTCACACACACTCGCTCCCCCATCTCTCTCTCTCACACACACTCGCTCCCCCATCTCTCTCTCTCACACACACTCGCTCCCCCATCTCTCTCTCTCACACACACTCGCTCCCCCATCTCTCTCTCTCACACACACTCGCTCCCCCATCTATCTTTCTCTCTCACACACTCGCTCCCCCATCTATCTATCTCTCTCACACACAGACTCACACTCGCTCCCCCATCTCTCTCACACACACTCGCTCCCCCATCTCTCTCACACACACTCGCTCCCCCATCTCTCTCACACACACTCGCTCCCCCATCTCTCTCACACACACTCGCTCCCACATCTCTCTCACACACACTCGCTCCCCTATCTATCTCTCTCTCTCACACACTCGCTCCCCCATCTATCTCTCTCTCTCACACACAGACTCACACTCGCTCCCCCATCTATCTCTCTCACACACACAGACTCACACTCGCTCCCCCATCTATCTCTCTCTCTCACACACAGACTCACACTCGCTCCCCCATCTATCTCTCTCTCACACACACACACTCGCTCCCCCATCTCTCTCTCTCACACACACACTCGCTCCCCCATCTCTCTCTCTCACACACACTCGCTCCCCCATCTCTCTCTCTCACACATACTCGCTCCCCCATCTCTCTCTCTCTCTCACACACAGACTCACACTCGCTCCCCCATCTATCTTTCTCTCTCACACACAGACTCACACTCGCTCCCCCATCTATCTCTCTCTCACACACAGACTCACACTCGCTCCCCCATCTGTCTTTCTCTCTCACACACAGACTCACACTCGCTCCCCCATCTCTCTCTCTCACACACACTCGCTCCCCCATCTATCTTTCTCTCTCACACACTCGCTCCCCCATCTATCTCTCTCTCTCACACACAGACTCACACTCGCTCCCCCATCTATCTCTCTCTCACACACAGACTCACACTCGCTCCCCCATCTATCTCTCTCTCTCACACACAGACTCACACTCGCTCCCCCATCTCTCACACACACTCACTCACTCCCCCATCTCTCTCACACACACTCACTCACTCCCCCATCTCTCTCACACACACTCGCTCCCCCATCTATCTCTCTCTCTCACACACTCGCTCCCCCATCTATCTCTCTCTCACACACAGACTCACACTCGCTCCCCCATCTATCTCTCTCTCTCACACACAGACTCACACTCGCTCCCCCATCTATCTCTCTCTCTCACACAGACACTCGCTCCCCCATCTCTCTCTCTCACACACACACTCGCTCCCCCATCTCTCTCTCTCACACACACTCACTCCCCCATCTCTCACACACTCACTCACTCCCCCATCTCTCTCACACACACACACTCGCTCCCCCATCTCTCTCTCTCACACACACTCGCTCCTCCATCTCTCTCACACACACTCGCTCCCCCATCTATCTCTCTCACACACTCGCTCCCCCATCTATTTCTCTCTCTCACACACTCGCTCCCCCATCTATCTCTCTCTCTCACACACTCGCTCCCCCATCTATCTCTCTCTCTCACACACTCGCTCCCCCATCTATCTCTCTCTCTCACACACAGACTCACACTCGCTCCCCCATCTATCTCTCTCTCTCACACACAGACTCACACTCGCTCCCCCATCTATCTCTCTCTCTCACACACAGACTCACACTCGCTCCCCCATCTCTCACACACTCACTCACTCCCCCATCTCTCTCACACACACTCACTCACTCCCCCATCTCTCTCACACACACTCACTCACTCCCCCATCTCTCTCACACACACTCACTCACTCCCCCATCTCTCTCACACACACTCACTCACTCCCCCATCTCTCTCACACACACTCACTCACTCCCCCATCTCTCTCACACACACTCGCTCCCCCATCTATCTCTCTCTCTCACACACTCGCTCCCCCATCTATCTCTCTCTCACACACAGACTCACACTCGCTCCCCCATCTATCTCTCTCTCTCACACACAGACTCACACTCGCTCCCCCATCTATCTCTCTCTCTCACACACAGACTCACACTCGCTCCCCCATCTCTCACACACTCACTCACTCCCCCATCTCTCTCACACACACTCACTCACTCCCCCATCTCTCTCACACACACTCACTCCCCCATCTCTCTCACACACACTCGCTCCCCCATCTCTCTCACACACACTCGCTCCCCCATCTATCTCTCTCTCTCACACACTCGCTCCCCCATCTATCTCTCTCTCACACACAGACTCACACTCGCTCCCCCATCTATCTCTCTCTCTCACACACAGACTCACACTCGCTCCGCCATCTATCTCTCTCTCTCACACAGACACTCGCTCCCCCATCTCTCTCTCTCACACACACACTCGCTCCCCCATCTCTCTCTCTCACACACACTCACTCCCCCATCTCTCACACACTCACTCACTCCCCCATCTCTCTCACACACACACACTCGCTCCCCCATTTCTCTCTCTCACACACACTCGCTCCTCCATCTCTCTCACACACACTCGCTCCCCCATCTATCTCTCTCTCTCACACACTCGCTCCCCCATCTATCTCTCTCTCTCACACACTCGCTCCCCCATCTCTCACACACTCACTCACTCCCCCATCTCTCTCACACACACTCACTCACTCCCCCATCTCTCTCACACACACTCACTCACTCCCCCATCTCTCTCACACACACTCACTTGCTCCCCCATCTCTCTCACACACACTCGCTCCCCCATCTCTCTCACACACACTCGCTCCCCCATCTCTCTCACACACACTCGCTCCCCCATCTCTCTCACACACACTCGCTCCCCCATCTCTCTCACACACACTCGCTCCCCCATCTATCTCTCTCTCTCACACACTCGCTCCCCCATCTATCTCTCTCTCTCACACACAGACTCACACTCGCTCCCCCATCTATCTCTCTCTCTCGCACACACTCACACTCGCTCCCCCATCTCTCTCTCTCACACACACTCGCTCCCACATCTCTCACACACACTCACTCACTCCCCCATCTCTCTCACACACACTCACTCGCTCCCCCATCTATCTCTCTCTCTCACACACACTCGCTCCCCCATCTCTCTCTCTCACACTCGCTCCCCCATCTATCTCTCTCTCTCACACACTAGCTCCCCCATCTATCTCTCTCTCTCACACACAGACTCACACTCGCTCCCCCATCTATCTCTCTCTCTCACACACACTCGCTCCCCCATCTATCTCTCTCTCTCACACACTCGCTCCCCCATCTATCTCTCTCACACTCGCTCCCCCATCTATCTCTCTCTCTCACACACTGACTCACACTCGCTCCCCCATCTATCTCTCTCTCTCACACACTGACTCACACTCGCTCCCCCATCTATCTCTCTCTCTCACACACACACAATCGCTCCCCCATCTCTCTCTCTCACACTCACTCGCTCCCCCATCTCTCACACACACTCACTCGCTCCCCCATCTCTCACACACACTCACTCGCTCCCCCATCTCTCACACACACTCACTCGCTCCCCCATCTCTCTCTCTCACACACACTCGCTCCCCCATCTCTCTCTCTCACACACACTCGCTCCCCCATCTCTCTCTCTCACACACACTCGCTCCCCCATCTCTCTCTCTCACACACTCGCTCCCCCATCTCTCTCTCTCACACACACTCGCTCCCCCATCTCTCTCACACACACTCGCTCCCCCATCTCTCTCACACACACTCGCTCCCCCATCTCTCTCACACACACTCGCTCCCCCATCTATCTCTCTCTCTCACACACTCGCTCCCCCATCTATCTCTCTCTCTCACACACTGACTCACACTCGCTCCCCCATCTATCTCTCTCTCTCACACACAGACTCACACTCGCTCCCCCATCTATCTCTCTCTCTCACACACACTCACACTCGCTCCCCCATCTATCTCTCTCTCTCACACACAGACTCACACTCGCTCCCCCATCTATCTCTCTCTCTCACACACTGACTCACACTCGCTCCCCCATCTATCTCTCTCTCTCACACACTGACTCACACTCGCTCCCCCATCTATCTCTCTCTCTCACACACACACACTCGCTCCCCCATCTCTCTCTCTCACACACACTCGCTCCCCCATCTCTCTCTCTCACACACACTCGCTCCCCCATCTCTCTCACACACACTCGCTCCCCCATCTCTCTCACACACACTCGCTCCCCCATCTCTCTCACACACACTCGCTCCCCCATCTCTCTCACACACACTCGCTCCCCCATCTATCTCTCTCTCTCACACACACTCGCTCCCCCATCTATCTCTCTCTCTCACAGACTGACTCACACTCGCTCCCCCATCTATCTCTCTCTCTCACACACACTCACTCGCTCCCCCATCTCTCTCTCTCACACACACTCGCTCCCCCATCTCTCTCTCTCACACACACTCGCTCCCCCATCTCTCTCTCTCACACACACTCGCTCCCCCATCTCTCTCTCTCACACACACTCGCTCCCCCATCTCTCTCACACACACTCGCTCCCCCATCTATCTCTCTCTCTCACACACTCGCTCCCCCATCTATCTCTCTCTCTCACACACTGACTCACACTCGCTCCCCCATCTATCTCTCTCTCTCACACACAGACTCACACTCGCTCCCCCATCTATCTCTCTCTCTCACACACACTCACACTCGCTCCCCCATCTATCTCTCTCTCTCACACACAGACTCACACTCGCTCCCCCATCTATCTCTCTCTCTCACACACACACACTCGCTCCCCCATCTCTCTCTCTCACACACACTCGCTCCCCCATCTCTCTCACACACACTCGCTCTCCCATCTATCTCTCTCTCTCACACACAGACTCACACTCGCTCCCCCATCTATCTCTCTCTCTCACACACAGACTCACACTCGCTCCCCCATCTCTCACACACACTCACTCACTCCCCCATCTCTCTCACACACACTCACTCGCTCCCCCATCTCTCTCACACACACTCGCTCCCCCATCTCTCTCACACACACTCGCTCCCCCATCTCTCACACACACACTCGCTCCCCCATCTCTCACACACACACTCGCTCCCCCATCTCTCACACACACACTCGCTCCCCCATCTCTCACACACACACTCGCTCCCCCATCTCTCTCACACACACTCGCTCCCCCATCTCTCTCACACACACTCGCTCCCCCATCTCTCTCACACACACACTCGCTCCCCCATCTCTCTCACACACACTCGCTCCCCCATCTCTCTCACACACACTCGCTCTCCCATCTATCTCTCTCTCTCACACACAGACTCACACTCGCTCCCCCATCTATCTCTCTCTCTCACACACAGACTCACACTCGCTCCCCCATCTCTCACACACACTCACTCGCTCCCCCATCTCTCTCACACACACTCACTCGCTCCCCCATCTCTCTCACACACACTCGCTCCCCCATCTCTCTCACACACACTCGCTCCCCCATCTCTCTCACACACACTCGCTCCCCCATCTCTCTCACACACACTCGCTCCCCCATCTCTCTCACACACACTCGCTCCCCCATCTCTCTCACACACACTCGCTCCCCCATCTCTCTCACACACACTCGCTCCCCCATCTCTATCACACACACTCGCTCCCCCATCTCTCTCACACACACTCGCTCCCCCATCTCTCTCACACACACTCGCTCCCCCATCTCTCTCACACACACTCGCTCCCCCATCTCTCTCACACACACTCGCTCCCCCATCTCTCTCACACACACTCGCTCCCCCATCTCTCTCACACACACTCGCTCCCCCATCTCTCTCACACACACTCGCTCCCCCATCTATCTCTCTCTCTCACACACTCGCTCCCCCATCTATCTCTCTCTCTCACACACTCGCTCCCCCATCTATCTCTCTCTCTCACACACTCGCTCCCCCATCTATCTCTCTCTCTCACACACTCGCTCCCCCATCTATCTCTCTCTCTCACACACTCGCTCCCCCATCTATCTCTCTCTCTCACACACTCGTCCCCCATCTATCTCTCTCTCTCACACACAGACTCACACTCGCTCCCCCATCTATCTCTCTCTCACACACAGACTCACACTCGCTCCCCCATCTATCTCTCTCTCTCACACACACACACTCGCTCCCCCATCTCTCTCTCTCACACACACTCGCTCCCCCATCTCTCTCTCTCACACACACTCGCTCCCCCATCTCTCTCTCTCACACACACTCGCTCCCCCATCTCTCTCTCTCACACACACTCGCTCCCCCATCTCTCTCTCTCACACACACTCGCTCCCCCATCTCTCTCTCTCAAACACACTCGCTCCCCCATCTATCTTTCTCTCTCACACACTCGCTCCCCCATCTATCTCTCTCTCTCACACACAGACTCACACTCGCTCCCCCATCTATCTCTCTCACACACACAGACTCACACTCGCTCCCCCATCTATCTCTCTCTCTCACACACAGACTCACACTCGCTCCCCCATCTCTCTCACACACACTCGCTCCCCCATCTCTCTCACACACACTCGCTCCCCTATCTATCTCTCTCTCTCACACACTCGCTCCCCCATCTATCTCTCTCTCTCACACACAGACTCACACTCGCTCCCCCATCTATCTCTCTCACACACACAGACTCACACTCGCTCCCCCATCTATCTCTCTCTCTCACACACAGACTCACACTCGCTCCCCCATCTATCTCTCTCTCACACACAGACACTCGCTCCCCCATCTCTCTCTCTCACACACACACTCGCTCCCCCATCTCTCACTCTCACACACACTCGCTCCCCCATCTCTCTCTCTCTCACACACACTCGCTCCCCCATCTCTCTCTCTCACACACACTCGCTCCCCCATCTCTCTCTCTCACACACACTCGCTCCCCCATCTCTCTCTCTCACACACACTCGCTCCCCCATCTATCTTTCTCTCTCACACACAGACTCACACTCGCTCCCCCATCTATCTCTCTCTCACACACAGACTCACACTCGCTCCCCCATCTGTCTTTCTCTCTCACACACAGACTCACACTCGCTCCCCCATCTCTCTCTCTCACACACACTCGCTCCCCCATCTCTCTCACACACACTCGCTCCCCCATCTCTCTCACACACACTCGCTCCCCCATCTATCTCTCTCTCTCACACACTCGCTCCCCCATCTATCTCTCTCTCTCACACACTGACTCACACTCGCTCCCCCATCTATCTCTCTCTCTCACACACAGACTCACACTCGCTCCCCCATCTATCTCTCTCTCTCACACACACTCACACTCGCTCCCCCATCTATCTCTCTCTCTCACACACAGACTCACCCTCGCTCCCCCATCTATCTCTCTCTCTCACACACTGACTCACACTCGCTCCCCCATCTATCTCTCTCTCTCACACACTGACTCACACTCGCTCCCCCATCTATCTCTCTCTCTCACACACACACACTCGCTCCCCCATCTCTCTCTCTCACACACACTCGCTCCCCCATCTCTCTCTCTCACACACACTCGCTCCCCCATCTCTCTCACACACACTCACTCGCTCCCCCATCTCTCTCTCTCACACACACTCGCTCCCCCATCTCTCTCTCTCACACACACTCGCTCCCCCATCTCTCTCTCTCACACACACTCGCTCCCCCATCTCTCTCTCTCACACACACTCGCTCCCCCATCTCTCTCACACACACTCGCTCCCCCATCTATCTCTCTCTCTCACACACTCGCTCCCCCATCTATCTCTCTCTCTCACACACTGACTCACACTCGCTCCCCCATCTATCTCTCTCTCTCACACACAGACTCACACTCGCTCCCCCATCTATCTCTCTCTCTCACACACACTCACACTCGCTCCCCCATCTATCTCTCTCTCTCACACACAGACTCACACTCGCTCCCCCATCTATCTCTCTCTCTCACACACACACACTCGCTCCCCCATCTCTCTCTCTCACACACACTCGCTCCCCCATCTCTCTCACACACACTCGCTCTCCCATCTATCTCTCTCTCTCACACACAGACTCACACTCGCTCCCCCATCTATCTCTCTCTCTCACACACAGACTCACACTCGCTCCCCCATCTCTCACACACACTCACTCACTCCCCCATCTCTCTCACACACACTCACTCGCTCCCCCATCTCTCTCACACACACTCGCTCCCCCATCTCTCTCACACACACTCGCTCCCCCATCTCTCACACACACACTCGCTCCCCCATCTCTCACACACACACTCGCTCCCCCATCTCTCACACACACACTCGCTCCCCCATCTCTCACACACACACTCGCTCCCCCATCTCTCTCACACACACTCGCTCCCCCATCTCTCTCACACACACTCGCTCCCCCATCTCTCTCACACACACACTCGCTCCCCCATCTCTCTCACACACACTCGCTCCCCCATCTCTCTCACACACACTCGCTCTCCCATCTATCTCTCTCTCTCACACACAGACTCACACTCGCTCCCCCATCTATCTCTCTCTCTCACACACAGACTCACACTCGCTCCCCCATCTCTCACACACACTCACTCGCTCCCCCATCTCTCTCACACACACTCACTCGCTCCCCCATCTCTCTCACACACACTCGCTCCCCCATCTCTCTCACACACACTCGCTCCCCCATCTCTCTCACACACACTCGCTCCCCCATCTCTCTCACACACACTCGCTCCCCCATCTCTCTCACACACACTCGCTCCCCCATCTCTCTCACACACACTCGCTCCCCCATCTCTCTCACACACACTCGCTCCCCCATCTCTATCACACACACTCGCTCCCCCATCTCTCTCACACACACTCGCTCCCCCATCTCTCTCACACACACTCGCTCCCCCATCTCTCTCACACACACTCGCTCCCCCATCTCTCTCACACACACTCGCTCCCCCATCTCTCTCACACACACTCGCTCCCCCATCTCTCTCACACACACTCGCTCCCCCATCTCTCTCACACACACTCGCTCCCCCATCTATCTCTCTCTCTCACACACTCGCTCCCCCATCTATCTCTCTCTCTCACACACTCGCTCCCCCATCTATCTCTCTCTCTCACACACTCGCTCCCCCATCTATCTCTCTCTCTCACACACTCGCTCCCCCATCTATCTCTCTCTCTCACACACTCGCTCCCCCATCTATCTCTCTCTCTCACACACTCGTCCCCCATCTATCTCTCTCTCTCACACACAGACTCACACTCGCTCCCCCATCTATCTCTCTCTCACACACAGACTCACACTCGCTCCCCCATCTATCTCTCTCTCTCACACACACACACTCGCTCCCCCATCTCTCTCTCTCACACACACTCGCTCCCCCATCTCTCTCTCTCACACACACTCGCTCCCCCATCTCTCTCTCTCACACACACTCGCTCCCCCATCTCTCTCTCTCACACACACTCGCTCCCCCATCTCTCTCTCTCACACACACTCGCTCCCCCATCTCTCTCTCTCAAACACACTCGCTCCCCCATCTATCTTTCTCTCTCACACACTCGCTCCCCCATCTATCTCTCTCTCTCACACACAGACTCACACTCGCTCCCCCATCTATCTCTCTCACACACACAGACTCACACTCGCTCCCCCATCTATCTCTCTCTCTCACACACAGACTCACACTCGCTCCCCCATCTCTCTCACACACACTCGCTCCCCCATCTCTCTCACACACACTCGCTCCCCTATCTATCTCTCTCTCTCACACACTCGCTCCCCCATCTATCTCTCTCTCTCACACACAGACTCACACTCGCTCCCCCATCTATCTCTCTCACACACACAGACTCACACTCGCTCCCCCATCTATCTCTCTCTCTCACACACAGACTCACACTCGCTCCCCCATCTATCTCTCTCTCACACACAGACACTCGCTCCCCCATCTCTCTCTCTCACACACACACTCGCTCCCCCATCTCTCACTCTCACACACACTCGCTCCCCCATCTCTCTCTCTCTCACACACACTCGCTCCCCCATCTCTCTCTCTCACACACACTCGCTCCCCCATCTCTCTCTCTCACACACACTCGCTCCCCCATCTCTCTCTCTCACACACACTCGCTCCCCCATCTATCTTTCTCTCTCACACACAGACTCACACTCGCTCCCCCATCTATCTCTCTCTCACACACAGACTCACACTCGCTCCCCCATCTGTCTTTCTCTCTCACACACAGACTCACACTCGCTCCCCCATCTATCTCTCTCACACACACTCGCTCCCCCATCTCTCGCTCTCACACACATTCGCTCCCCCATCTCTCTCTCTCACACACACTCGCTCCCCCATCTATCTTTCTCTCTCACACACTCGCTCCCCCATCTATCTTTCTCTCTCACACACTCGCTCCCCCATCTATCTCTCTCTCTCACACACAGACTCACACTCGCTCCCCCATCTATCTCTCTCTCACACACAGACTCACACTCGCTCCCCCATCTATCTCTCTCTCTCACACACAGACTCACACTCGCTCCCCCATCTCTCACACACACTCACTCACTCCCCCATCTCTCTCACACACACTCACTCACTCCCCCATCTCTCTCACACACACTCGCTCCCCCATCTATCTCTCTCTCTCACACACTCGCTCCCCCATCTATCTCTCTCTCTCACACAGACACTCGCTCCCCCATCTCTCTCTCTCACACACACACTCGCTCCCCCATCTCTCTCTCTCACACACACTCGCTCCCCCATCTCTCTCTCTCACACTCACTCGCTCCCCCATCTCTCTCTCTCACACTCACTCGCTCCCCCATCTCTCTCTCTCACACACACTCGCTCCCCCATCTCTCTCTCTCACACACACTCGCTCCCCCATCTCTCTCTCTCACACACACTCGCTCCCCCATCTCTCTCACACGCACTCGCTCCCCCATCTATCTCTCTCTCACACACACTGTCACTCATTCCCCCGTCTCTCTCTCACACACAGTCACTCACTCCCCCATCTGTCTCTCTCACACAGTCACTCATTCCCCCATCTGTCTCTCTCACAGTCACTCATTCCCCCATCTCTCTCTCTCTCACACTCACACACAGTCACTCATTCCCCCGTCTCTCTCTCACACACACTGTCACTCATTCCCCCGTCTCTCTCTCACACACACTGTCACTCATTCCCCCGTCTCTCTCTCACACACACTGTCACTCATTCCCCCGTCTCTCTCTCACACACACTGTCACTCATTCCCCCGTCTCTCTCTCACACACACTGTCACTCATTCCCCAGTCTCTCTCTCACAAACATTGTCACTCATTCCCCCGTCTCTCTCTCACACACACAGGCACACACAGTCAATCAATCCCCCGTCTCTCTCTCAGACACAGTCACTCATTCCCCCATCTCTCTCTCTCACACACACAGTCACTCATTCCCCCATCTCTCTCTCTCACACACACAGTCACTCATTCCCCCATCTCTCTCTCTCACACACACAGTCACTCATTCCCCCATCTCTCTCTCTCTCACACACAGTCACTCATTCCCCCATCTCTCTCTCTCACACACACAGTCACTCATTCCCCCATCTCTCACACACACACACACACAGTCACTCATTCCCCCATCTCTCTCTCTCACACACAGTCACTCATTCCCCCATCTCTCTCTCGCACACACAGTCACTCATTCCCCCATCTCTCTCTCTCAAACACACAGTCACTCATTCCCCCATCTCTCTCTCACACACACAGACACACACACACAGTCACTCATTCCCCCACCTCTCTCTCTCACACACACAGTCACTCATTCCCCCACCTCTCTCTCTCACACACACAGTCACTCATTCCCCCATCTCTCTCAAACACACACACAGTCACTCATTCCCCCATCTCTCTCTCACACACACACAGTCACTCATTCCCCCATCTCTCTCACACACACACAGTCACTCATTCCTCCATCTCTCTCACACATACACACAGTCACTCATTCCCCCATCTCTCTCACACACACACAGTCACTCATTCCCCCATCTCTCTCTCACACACACACAGTCACTCTTTCCCCCGTCTCTCTCTCACACACACAGTCACTCATTCCCCCGTCTCTCTCTCTGACACACACTGTCACTCATTCCCCCGTCTCTCTCTCACACACACTGTCACTCATTCCCCCATCTCACTCTCTCACATACACAGACACACACACACAGTCACTCATTCCCCCATCTCTCTCTCTCACACACACACAGTCACTCATTCCCCCATCTCTCTCTCTCACACACACAGTCACTCATTCCCCCATCTCTCTCTCTCTCTCACACACACAGACACACACACACAGTCACTCATTCCCCCATCTCTCTCTCTCACACACACAGTCACTCATTCCCCCATCTCTCTCTCTCACACACACAGTCACTCATTCCATCATCTCTCTCTCTCACACACACAGTGACTCATTCCCCCACCTCTCTCTCTCACACACACTGTCACTCATTCCCCCGTCTCTCTCTCACACACACAGACACACACAGTCAATCAATCCCCCATCTCTCTCTCAGGCACAGTCACTCATTCCCCCATCTCTCTCTCTCACACACACAGTCACTCATTCCCCCATCTCTCTCTCACACACACACAGTCACTCAATCCCCCATCTCTCTCTCTCACACACACTGTCACTCATTCCCCCGTCTCTCTCTCTCACACACACAGTCACTCATTCCCCCATCTCTCTCTCTCACACACACAGTCACTCATTTCCCCCATCTCTCTCTCTCACACACACAGTCACTCATTCCCCCACCTCTCTCTCTCACACACACAGTCACTCATTCCCCCATCACTCACACACACACACACAGTCACTCATTCCCCCATCTCTCTCTCTCTCTCACACACACAGTCACTCATTCCCCCATCTCTCTCTCTCACACACACAGTCACTCATTCCCCCATCTCTCTCTCTCACACACACAGTCACTCATTCCCCCATCTCTCTCTCTCACACACACAGAGTCACTCATTCCCCCATCTCTCTCTCTCTCACACACACAGACACACACACACAGTCACTCATTCCCCCATCTCTCTCTCTCACACACAGTCACTCATTCCCCCATCTCTCTCTCTCACACACACAGTCACTCATTCCCCCATCTCTCTCTCTCACACACACAGTCACTCATTCCCCCATCTCTCTCTCTCACACACACAGTCACTCATTCCCCCATCTCTCTCTCTCACACACACAGTCACTCATTCCATCATCTCTCTCTCTCACACACACAGTGACTCATTCCCCCACCTCTCTCTCACACACACAGTCACTCATTCCCCCACCTCTCTCTCTCACACACACTGTCACTCATTCCCCCGTCTCTCTCTCACACACACAGACACACACAGTCAATCAATCCCCCATCTCTCTCTCAGACACAGTCACTCATTCCCCCATCTCTCTCTCTCACACACACAGACACACACACACAGTCACTCATTCCCCCATCTCTCTCTCTCACACACACTGTCACTCATTCCCCCGTCTCTCTCTCACACACACAGACACACACAGTCAATCAATCCCCCATCTCTCTCTCAGACACAGTCACTCATTCCCCCATCTCTCTCTCTCACACACACAGACACACACACACAGTCACTCATTCCCCCATCTCTCTCTCTCACACACAGTCACTCATTCCCCCATCTCTCTCTCTCACACACACAGTCACTCATTCCCCCATCTCTCTCTCTCACACACACAGTCACTCATTCCCCCATCTCTCTCTCACACACACAGACACACACACACACAGTCACTCATTCCCCCACCTCTCTCTCTCACACACACAGACACACACACACAGTCACTCATTCCCCCATCTCTCTCTCTCACACACACAGTCACTCATTCCCCCATCTCTCTCTCTCACACACACAGTCACTCATTCCCCCATCTCTCTCTCTCACACACACACACAGTCACTCATTCCCCCATCTCTCTCTCACACACAGTCACTCATTCCCCCATCTCTCTCTCTCTCACACACACAGTCACTCATTCCCACATCGCTCTCTCTCACACACACACAGTCACGCATTCCCCCATCTCTCTCTCTCACACACACAGTCACTCATTCCCCCACCTCTCTCTCTCACACACACAGTCACTCATTCCCCCATCTCTCTCACACACACACACAGTCACTCATTCCCCCATCTCTCTCTCTCACACACACAGTCACTCATTCCCCCATCTCTCTCTCTCACACACACTGTCACTCATTCCCCCGTCTCTCTCTCACACACACTGTCACTCATTCCCCCGTCTCTCTCTCACACACACAGACACACACTGTCAATCAATCCCCCATCTCTCTCTCAGACACAGTCACTCATTCCCCCATCTCTCTCTCTCACACACACAGACACAAACACACAGTCACTCATACCCCCATCTCTCTCTCTCACACACAGTCACTCATTCCCCCATCTCTCTCTCTCACAAATACAGTCACTCATTCCCCCATCTCTCTCTCTCTCACACACACAGTCACTCATTCCCCCATCTCTCTCTCTCACACACACAGTCACTCATTCACCCATCTCTCTCTCTCACACACACAGTCACTCATTCCCCCATCTCTCTCTCTCACACACACAGTCACTCATTCCCCCACCTCTCTCTCTCACACACACTGTCACTCATTCCCCCGTCTCTCGCTCACACAGACAGACACACACAGTCAATCAATCCCCCATCTCTCTCTCAGACACAGTCACTCATTCCCCCATCTCTCTCTCTCACACACACAGACACACACACACAGTCACTCATTCGCCCATCTCTCTCTCTCACACACACTGTCACTCATTCCCCCGTCTCTCTCTCACACACACAGACACACACAGTCAATCAATCCCCCATCTCTCTCTCTCAGACACAATCACTCATTCCCCCATCTCTCTCTCTCTCACACACACAGTCACTCATTCCCACATCGCTCTCTCTCACACACACACAGTCACTCATTCCCCCATCTCTCTCTCTCACACACACAGTCACTCATTCCCCCACCTCTCTCTCTCACACACACAGTCACTCATTCCCACAACCTCTCTCTCTCACACACACAGTCACTCATTCCCCCACCTCTCTCTCTCACACACACAGTCACTCATTCCCCCACCTCTCTCTCTCACACACACAGACACACACACAGTCACTCATTCCCCCACCTCTCTCTCTCACACACACAGACACACACACACAGTCACTCATTCCCCCATCTCTCTCTCTCTCACACACAGTCACTCATTCCCCCATCTCTCTCTCTCACAAATACAGTCACTCATTCCCCCATCTCTCTCTCTCACACACACAGTCACTCATTCCCCCATCTCTCTCTCTCACACACACAGTCACTCATTCCCCCATCTCTCTCTCTCACACACACAGTCACTCATTCCCCCATCTCTCTCTCTCACACACACAGTCACTCATTCCCCC
Organism: Stegostoma tigrinum; assembly: GCF_030684315.1. NCBI lineage: Eukaryota > Metazoa > Chordata > Chondrichthyes > Orectolobiformes > Stegostomatidae > Stegostoma > Stegostoma tigrinum. Next base: position 31,954,697 of record NC_081385.1, on the reverse strand, counting down.
ATCTCTCTCTCTCACACACACAGTCACTCATTCCCCCATCTCTCTCTCTCACACACACAGTCACTCATTCCCCCATCTCTCTCTCTCACACACACAGTCACTCATTCCCCCATCTCTCTCTCTCACACACACAGTCACTCATTCCCCCACCTCTCTCTCTCACACACACAGTCACTCATTCCCCCATCTCTCTCTCTCACACACACACACTCATTCCCCCACCTCTCTCTCTCACACACACAGTCAATCATTCCCCCACCTCTCTCTCTCACACACACAGTCACTCATTCCCCCACCTCTCTCTCTCACACACACAGTCACTCATTCACCCACCTCTCTCTCTCTCACACACACAGTCACTCATTCCCCCACCTCTCTCTCTCTCACACTCACAGTCACTCATTGCCCCACCTCTCTCTCGCACACAAACAGTCACTCATTCCCCCACCTCTCTCTCTCACACACACAGTCACTCATTCCCCCACCTCTCTCTCTCACACACACAGTCACTCATTCCCCCACCTCTCTCTCTCACACACACAGTCACTCATTCCCCCGTCTCTCTCTCACACACACTGTCACTCATTCCCCCGTCTCTCTCTCACGCACACTGTCACTTCCCCCGTCTCTCTCTCACGCACACTGTCACTCATTCCCCCGTCTCTCTCTCACACACACTGTCACTCATTCCCCCGTCTCTCTCTCACACACACTGTCACTCATTCCCCCGTCTCTCTCTCACACACAGTCACTCATTCCCCCATCTCTCTCTCACACACACTGTCACTCATTCCCCCGTCTCTCTCTCACACACACTGTCACTCATTCCCCCGTCTCTCTCTCACACACACTGTCACTCATTCCCCCGTCTCTCTCTCACACACACTGTCACTCATTCCCCCGTCTCTCTCTCACACACACAGTCACTCATTCCCCCACCTCTCTCTCTCACACACACAGTCACTCATTCCCCCACCTCTCTCTCTCACACACACAGTCACTCATTCCCCCACCTCTCTCTCACGCACACTGTCACTTCCCCCGTCTCTCTCTCACGCATACTGTCACTCATTCCCCCGTCTCCCTCTCACACACACTGTCACTCATTCCCCCGTCTCTCTCTCACACACACAGTCACTCATTCCCCCGTCTCTCTCTCACACACACAGTCACTCATTCCCCCGTCTCTCACACACGCACACAGTCACTCAATCCCCCATCTCTCTCACACGCACACAGTCACTCATTCCGCCATCTCTCTCTCACACACACACAGTCACTCATTCCGCCATCTCTCTCTCTCACACACACACAGTCACTCATTCCCCCATCTCTCCCTCTCACACACAGTCAGTCATTCCGCCATCTCCTCTCACACACACACAGCAACTCATTCCCCCGTCTCTCTCTCACACACACTGTCACTCATTCCCCCGTCTCTCTCTCACACACACTGTCACTCATTCCCCCGTCTCTCTCTCACACACACTGTCACTCATTCCCCCGTCTCTCTCTCACACACACTGTCACTCATTCCCCCGTCTCTCTCTCACACACACTGTCACTCATTCCCCCGTCTCTCTCACACACACACAGTCACTCATTCCCCCATCTCTCTCTCTCACACAGTCAGTCATTCCGCCATCTCTCTCTCACACACACACAGTCACTCATTCCCCCATCTCTCCCTCTCACACACATACACAGCAACTCATTCCCCCATCTCTCTCTCACACACAGAGTCACTCATTCCCCCATCTCTCTCTCTCACACAGTCACTAATTGCCCCATCTCTCTCTCTCACACAGTCACTCATTCCCCCATCTCTCTCTCACACAGTCACTCATTCCCCCATCTCTCTCACACACACAGTCACTAATTGCCCTATCTCTCTCTCTCACACAGTCACTCATTTCCTCATCTCTCTCTCAGTCACTCATTCCCCCATCTCTCTCACACACACACTGTCACTCATTCCCCCGTCTCTCTCTCACACACACTGTCACTCATTCCCCCGTCTCTCTCTCACACACACTGTCACTCATTCCCCCGTCTCTCACACACACACAGTCACTCATTCCCCCATCTCTCCCTCTCACACACAGTCAGTCATTCCGCCATCTCTCTCTCACACACACACAGTCACTCATTCCCCCATCTCTCCCTCTCACACACACACACAGCAACTCATTCCCCTGTCTCTCTCTCACACACACTGTCACTCATTCCCCCGTCTCTCTCTCACACACAGTCACTCATTCCCCCATCTCTCTCTCACACACACTGTCACTCATTCCCCCGTCTCTCTCTCACACACACTGTCACTCATTCCCCCGTCTCTCTCTCACACACACTGTCACTCATTCCCCCGTCTCTCACACACACACACAGTCACTCAATCCCCCATCTCTCTCACACACACACAGTCACTCATTCCCCCATCTCTCTCTCACACACATACACAGCAACTCATTCCCCCATCTCTCTCTCACACACAGAGTCACTCATTCCCCCATCTCTCTCTCTCACACAGTCACTAATTCCCCCATCTCTCACTCTCTCTCTCACACAGTCACTAATTCTCCCATCTCTCTCTCTCTCACACAGTCACTAATTGCCCCATCTCTCTCTCTCACACAGTCACTCATTTCCCCATCTCTCTCTCACACAGTCACTCATTCCCCCATCTCTCTCACACACACACAGTCACTCATTCCCCCATCTCTCTCTCACACACACAGTCGCTCATTCCCCCTTCTCTCTCTCTCTCTCTCACACACACAGTCACTCATTCCCCCACCTCTCTCTCTCACACACACAGTCACTCATTCCCCCATCTCTCTCTCTCTCACACACAGTCACTCATTCCCCCATCTCTCTCTCTCACACACACAGTCACTCATTCCCCCATCTCTCACACACACACACACACAGTCACTCATTCCCCCATCTCTCTCTCACACACACACAGTCACTCATTCCCCCATCTCTCTCTCACACACACAGACACACACACACAGTCACTCATTCCCCCATCTCTCTCTCTCACACACAGTCACTCATTCCCCCATCTCTCTCTCTCACACACACAGTCACTCATTCCCCCATCTCTCTCTCTCACACACACAGTCACTCATTCCCCCATCTCTCTCTCACACACACAGACACACACACACACAGTCACTCATTCCCCCATCTCTCTCTCTCACACACACAGTCACTCATTCCCCCATCTCTCTCTCTCACACACACAGTCACTCATTCCCCCATCTCTCTCTCTCACACACACAGTCACTCATTCCCCCATCTCTCTCTCTGACACACACAGTCACTCATTCCCCCATCTCTCTCTCTCACACACAGTCACTCATTCCCCCACCTCTCTCTCTCACACACACAGTCACTCATTCCCCCACCTCTCTCTCTCACACAGTCACTCATTCCCCCACCTCTCTCTCACACACACAGTCACTCATTCCCCCATCTCTCTCTCACACACACAGACACACACACAGTCACTCATTCCCCCACCTCTCTCTCTCACACACACAGTCACTCATTCCCCCACCTCTCTCTCTCACACAGTCACTCATTCCCCCACCTCTCTCTCTCACACACACAGTCACTCATTCCCCCACCTCTCTCTCTCACACAGTCACTCATTCCCCCATCTCTCTCTCTCTCACACACAGTCACTCATTCCCCCATCTCTCTCTCTCACACACACAGTCACTCATTCCCCCATCTTTCACACACACACACACAGTCACTCATTCCCCCATCTCTCTCTCTCTCACACACACAGGCACTCATTCCCCCATCTCTCTCTCTCACACACACAGTCACTCATTCCCCCATCTCTCTCTCTCACACACACAGTCACTCATTCCCCCATCTCTCTCTCACACACACAGACACACACACACAGTCACTCATTCCCCCATCTCTCTCTCTCACACACACAGTCACTCATTCCCCCATCTCTCTCTCTAACACACAGTCACTCATTCCCCAATCTCTCTCTCACACACAGTCACACATTCCCCCATCTCTCTCTCTCACACACACAGTCACTCATTCCCCCATCTCTCTCTCTCTCACACACACTGTCACTCATTCCCCCGTCTCTCTCTCACACACACTGTCACTCATTCCCCCGTCTCTCTCTCACACACACTGTCACTCATTCCCCCATCTCTCTCTCTCACACACACAGTCACTCATTCCCCCATCTCTCTCTCTCACACACACAGTCACTCATTCCCCCATCTCTCTCTCTCACACACACAGTCACTCATTCCCCCATCTCTCTCTCTCACACACAGTCACTCATTCCCCCATCTCTCTCTCTCACACACACAGTCACTCATTCCCCCATCTCTCTCACACACACACAGTCACTCATTCCCCCACCTCTCTCTCTCACACACAGTCACTCATTCCCCCACCTCTCTCTCACACACACACACAGTCACTCATTCCCCCACCTCTCTCTCTCACACACACAGTCACTCATTCCCCCACCTCTCTCTCACGCACACTGTCACTTCCCCCGTCTCTCTCTCACGCACACTGTCACTCATTCCCCCGTCTCTCTCTCACACACACTGTCACTCATTCCCCCGTCTCTCTCTCACACACACTGTCACTCATTCCCCCGTCTCTCTCTCACACACACAGTCACTCATTCCCCCGTCTCTCACACACGCACACAGTCACTCAATCCCCCATCTCTCTCACACGCACACAGTCACTCATTCCGCCATCTCTCTCTCACACACACAGTCACTCATTCCGCCATCTCTCTCTCTCACACACACACAGTCACTCATTCCCCCATCTCTCCCTCTCACACACAGTCAGTCATTCCGCCATCTCTCTCTCACACACACACAGTCACTCATTCCCCCATCTCTCCCTCTCACACACATACACAGCAACTCATTCCCCCATCTCTCTCTCACACAGTCACTCATTCCCCCATCTCTCTCACACACACACTGTCACTCATTCCCCCGTCTCTCTCTCACACACACTGTCACTCATTCCCCCGTCTCTCTCTCACACACACTGTCACTCATTCCCCCATCTCTCTCTCTCTCACACAGTCAGTCATTCCGCCATCTCTCTCTCACACACACACAGTCACTCATTCCCCCATCTCTCCCTCTCACACACAGTCAGTCATTCCGCCATCTCTCTCTCACACACACACAGTCACTCATTCCCCCATCTCTCCCTCTCACACACAGTCAGTCATTCCGCCATCTCTCTCTCACACACACACAGTCACTCATTCCCCCATCTCTCCCTCTCACACACACACACAGCAACTCATTCCCCTGTCTCTCTCTCACACACACTGTCACTCATTCCCCCGTCTCTCTCTCAAACACAGTCACTCATTCCCCCATCTCTCTCTCACACACACTGTCACTCATTCCCCCGTCTCTCTCTCACACACACTGTCACTCATTCCCCCGTCTCTCTCTCACACACACAGTCACTCAATCCCCCATCTCTCTCACACACACACAGTCACTCATTCCCCCATCTCTCTCTCACACACATACACAGCAACTCATTCCCCCATCTCTCTCTCACACACAGAGTCACTCATTCCCCCATCTCTCTCTCTCACACAGTCACTAATTCCCCCATCTCTCACTCTCTCTCTCACACAGTCACTAATTCTCCCATCTCTCTCTCTCACACAGTCACTAATTGCCCCATCTCTCTCTCTCACACAGTCACTCATTCCCCCATCTCTCTCTCACACAGTCACTCATTCCCCCATCTCTCTCTCACACACAGTCACTCATTCCCCCATCTCTCTGTCACACACACAGTCGCTCATTCCCCCTTCTCTCTCTCTCTCTCTCACACACACAGTCACTCATTCCCCCACCTCTCTCTCTCACACACAGACACACACACACAGTCACTCATTCCCCCATCTCTCTCTCTCTCTCACACACACAGTCACTCATTCCCCCATCTCTCTCTCTCTCTCTCTCACACACAGTCACTCATTCCCCCATCTCTCTCTCTCACACACACAGTCACTCATTCCCCCATCTCTCACACACACACACACACAGTCACTCATTCCCCCATCTCTCTCTCTCACACACACAGTCACTCATTCCCCCATCTCTCTCTCACACACACAGACACACACACACAGTCACTCATTCCCCCATCTCTCTCTCTCACACACAGTCACTCATTCCCCCATCTCTCTCTCTCACACACACAGTCACTCATTCCCCCATCTCTCTCTCTCACACACACAGTCACTCATTCCCCCATCTCTCTCTCACACACACAGACACACACACACAGTCACTCATTCCCCCATCTCTCTCTCTCACACACACAGTCACTCATTCCCCCATCTCTCTCTCTCACACACACAGTCACTCATTCCCCCATCTCTCTCTCTCACACACACAGTCACTCATTCCCCCATCTCTCTCTCTCACACACAGTCACTCATTCCCCCACCTCTCTCTCTCACACACACAGTCACTCATTCCCCCACCTCTCTCTCTCACACAGTCACTCATTCCCCCACCTCTCTCTCTCACACACACAGTCACTCATTCCCCCATCTCTCTCTCACACACACAGACACACACACACAGTCACTCATTCCCCCATCTCTCTCTCTCACACACACAGTCACTCATTCCCCCATCTCTCTCTCTCTCACACACAGTCACTCATTCCCCCATCTCTCTCTCTCTCTCACACAGTCACTCATTCCCCCATCTCTCACACACACACACACAGTCACTCATTCCCCCATCTCTCTCTCTCTCACACACACAGGCACTCATTCCCCCATCTCTCTCTCTCACACACACAGTCACTCATTCCCCCATCTCTCTCTCTCACACACACAGTCACTCATTCCCCCATCTCTCTCTCTCACACACACAGACACACAGTCACTCATTCCCCCATCTCTCTCTCTCAAACATAGTCACTCATTCCCCCATCTCTCTCTCACACACAGTCACTCATTCCCCCATCTCTCTCTCTCACACACAGTCACTCATTCCCCCATCTCTCTCTCTCACACACACAGTCACTCATTCCCCCATCTCTCTCTCTCTCACACACACTGTCACTCATTCCCCCGTCTCTCTCTCACACACACTGTCACTCATTCCCCCGTCTCTCTCTCACACACACTGTCACTCATTCCCCCATCTCTCTCTCTCACACACACACAGTCACTCATTCCCCCATCTCTCTCTCTCACACACACACACACAGTCACTCATTCCCCCATCTCTCTCTCTCTCTCTCTCACACACACACACTGTCACTCATTCCCCCATCTCTCACACACACACACTGTCACTCATTCCCCCATCTCTCACACACACACACTGTCACTCATTCCCCCATCTCTCACACACACACACACTGTCACTCATTCCCCCGTCTCTCTCTCACACACACTGTCACTCATTCCCCCGTCTCTCACACACACACACAGTCACTCATTCCCCCGTCTCTCACACACACACTGTCACTCATTCCCCCGTCTCTCACACACACACACAGTCACTCATTCCCCCGTCTCTCACGCACACACACTGTCACTCATTCTTCCGTCTCTCACGCACACACACTGTCACTCATTCCCCCGTCTCTCTCTCACACACACTGTCACTCATTCCCCCGTCTCTCTCTCACACACACTGTCACTCAGTCCCCCGTCTCTCTCTCTCACACACACTGTCACTCAGTCCCCCGTCTCTCTCTCACACACACTGTCACTCATTCCCCCGTCTCTCTCTCACACACACTGTCACTCATTCCCCCGTCTCTCTCTCGCGCACACTGTCACTTCCCCCGTCTCTCTCTCACGCACACTGTCACTCATTCCCCCGTCTCTCTCTCACACACACTGTCACTCATTCCGCCGTCTCTCTCTCACACACTGTCACTCATTCCCCCGTCTCTCTCTCACACACACTGTCACTCATTCCCCCGTCTCTGTCTCACACACACTGTCACTCATTCCCCCGTCTCACTCTCACACACACAGTCACTCATTCCCCCGTCTCTGTCTCACACACACTGTCACTCATTCCCCCGTCTCTCTCTCACACACAGTCACTCATTCCCCCATCTCTCTCTCTCACACACACAGTCACTCATTCCCCCATCTCTCTTTCTCACACACAGTCACTCATTCCCCCATCTCTCTCTCTCACACACAGTCACTCATTCCCCCATCTCTCTCTCTCACACACACAGTCACTCATTCCATCATCTCTCTCTCTCACACACACAGTGACTCATTCCCCCACCTCTCTCTCACACACACACCCATTCCCCCACCTCTCTCTCTCACACACAGTCACTCATTCCCCCGTCTCTCTCTCACACACACAGACACACACAGTCAATCAATCCCCCATCTCTCTCTCAGACACAGTCACTCATTCCCCCATCTCTCTCTCTCACACACACAGACACACACACACAGTCACTCATTCCCCCATCTCTCTCTCTCACACACACTGTCACTCATTCCCCCGTCTCTCTCTCACACACACAGACACACACAGTCAATCAATCCCCCATCTCTCTCTCAGACACAGTCACTCATTCCCCCATCTCTCTCTCTCACACACACAGACACACACACACAGTCACTCATTCCCCCATCTCTCTCTCTCACACACAGTCACTCATTCCCCCATCTCTCTCTCTCACACACACAGTCACTCATTCCCCCATCTCTCTCTCTCACACACACAGTCACTCATTCCCCCATCTCTCTCTCACACACACAGACACACACACACAGTCACTCATTCCCCCACCTCTCTCTCTCACACACACAGACACACACACACAGTCACTCATTCCACCATCTCTCTCTCTCACACACACAGTCACTCATTCCCCCATCTCTCTCTCTCACACACACAGTCACTCATTCCCCCATCTCTCTCTCACACACAGTCACTCATTCCCCCATCTCTCTCTCTCTCACACACACAGTCACTCATTCCCACATCGCTCTCTCTCACACACACACAGTCACGCATTCCCCCATCTCTCTCTCTCACACACACAGTCACTCATTCCACCACCTCTCTCTCTCACACACACAGTCACTCATTCCCCCATCTCTCTCACACACACACACAGTCACTCATTCCCCCATCTCTCTCTCTCACACACACAGTCACTCATTCCCCCATCTCTCTCTCTCACACACACTGTCACTCATTCCCCCGTCTCTCTCTCACACACACTGTCACTCATTCCCCCGTCTCTCTCTCACACACACAGACACACACTGTCAATCAATCCCCCATCTCTCTCTCAGACACAGTCACTCATTCCCCCATCTCTCTCTCTCACACACACAGACACAAACACACAGTCACTCATACCCCCATCTCTCTCTCTCACACACAGTCAATCAATCCCCCGTCTCTCTCTCAGACACAGTCACTCATTCCCCCATCTCTCTCTCTCACACACACAGTCACTCATTCCCCCATCTCTCTCTCTCACACACACAGTCACTCATTCCCCCATCTCTCTCTCTCACACACACAGTCACTCATTCCCCCATCTCTCTCTCTCTCACACACAGTCACTCATTCCCCCATCTCTCTCTCTCACACACACAGTCACTCATTCCCCCATCTCTCACACACACACACACACAGTCACTCATTCCCCCATCTCTCTCTCTCACACACAGTCACTCATTCCCCCATCTCTCTCTCGCACACACAGTCACTCATTCCCCCATCTCTCTCTCTCAAACACACAGTCACTCATTCCCCCATCTCTCTCTCACACACACAGACACACACACACAGTCACTCATTCCCCCACCTCTCTCTCTCACACACACAGTCACTCATTCCCCCACCTCTCTCTCTCACACACACAGTCACTCATTCCCCCATCTCTCTCAAACACACACACAGTCACTCATTCCCCCATCTCTCTCTCACACACACACACAGTCACTCATTCCCCCATCTCTGTCTCACACACACACAGTCACTCATTCCCCCATCTCTCTCACACACACACAGTCACTCATTCCTCCATCTCTCTCACACATACACACAGTCACTCATTCCCCCATCTCTCTCACACACACACAGTCACTCATTCCCCCATCTCTCTCTCACACACACACAGTCACTCTTTCCCCCGTCTCTCTCTCACACACACAGTCACTCATTCCCCCGTCTCTCTCTCTGACACACACTGTCACTCATTCCCCCGTCTCTCTCTCACACACACTGTCACTCATTCCCCCATCTCTCTCTCTCACATACACAGACACACACACACAGTCACTCATTCCCCCATCTCTCTCTGTCACACACACACAGTCACTCATTCCCCCATCTCTCTCTCTCACACACACAGTCACTCATTCCCCCATCTCTCTCTCTCTCTCACACACACAGTCACTCATTCCCCCATCTCTCTCTCTCACACACACAGACACACACACACAGTCACTCATTCCCCCATCTCTCTCTCTCACACACACAGTCACTCATTCCCCCATCTCTCTCTCTCACACACACAGTCACTCATTCCATCATCTCTCTCTCTCACACACACAGTGACTCATTCCCCCACCTCTCTCTCTCACACACACTGTCACTCATTCCCCCGTCTCTCTCTCACACACACAGACACACACAGTCAATCAATCCCCCATCTCTCTCTCACACACAGTCACTCATTCCCCCATCTCTCTCTCTCACACACACAGTCACTCATTCCCCCATCTCTCTCTCACACACACACAGTCACTCATTCCCCCGTCTCTCTCTCTCACACACACAGTCACTCATTCCCCCATCTCTCTCTCTCACACACACAGTCACTCATTTCCCCCATCTCTCTCTCTCACACACACAGTCACTCATTCCCCCACCTCTCTCTCTCACACACACAGTCACTCATTCCCCCATCTCTCACACACACACACACAGTCACTCATTCCCCCATCTCTCTCTCTCTCTCACACACACAGTCACTCATTCCGCCATCTCTCTCTCTCACACACACAGTCACTCATTCCCCCATCTCTCTCTCTCACACACACAGTCACTCATTCCCCCATCTCTCTCTCTCACACACACAGAGTCACTCATTCCCCCATCTCTCTCTCTCTCACACACACAGACACACACACACAGTCACTCATTCCCCCATCTCTCTCTCTCACACACAGTCACTCATTCCCCCATCTCTCTCTCTCACACACACAGTCACTCATTCCCCCATCTCTCTCTCACACACACACAGTCACTCATTCCCCCATCTCTCTCTCTCACACACACAGTCACTCATTCCCCCATCTCTCTCTCTCACACACATAGTCACTCATTCCATCATCTCTCTCTCTCACACACACAGTGACTCATTCCCCCACCTCTCTCTCACACACACAGTCACTCATTCCCCCACCTCTCTCTCTCACACACACTGTCACTCATTCCCCCGTCTCTCTCTCACACACACAGACACACACAGTCAATCAATCCCCCATCTCTCTCTCAGACACAGTCACTCATTCCCCCATCTCTCTCTCTCACACACACAGACACACACACACAGTCACTCATTCCCCCATCTCTCTCTCTCACACACACTGTCACTCATTCCCCCGTCTCTCTCTCACACACACAGACACACACAGTCAATCAATCCCCCATCTCTCTCTCAGACACAGTCACTCATTCCCCCATCTCTCTCTCTCACACACACAGACACACACACACAGTCACTCATTCCCCCATCTCTCTCTCTCACACACAGTCACTCATTCCCCCATCTCTCTCTCTCACACACACAGTCACTCATTCCCCCATCTCTCTCTCTCACACACACAGTCACTCATTCCCCCATCTCTCTCTCACACACACAGACACACACACACAGTCACTCATTCCCCCACCTCTCTCTCTCACACACACAGACACACACACACAGTCACTCATTCCCCCATCTCTCTCTCTCACACACACAGTCACTCATTCCCCCATCTCTCTCTCTCACACACACAGTCACTCATTCCCCCATCTCTCTCTCTCACACACACAGACACACACACACAGTCACTCATTCCCCCATCTCTCTCTCACACACAGTCACTCATTCCCCCATCTCTCTCTCTCTCACACACACAGTCACTCATTCCCACATCGCTCTCTCTCACACACACACAGTCACGCATTCCCCCATCTCTCTCTCTCACACACACAGTCACTCATTCCCCCACCTCTCTCTCTCACACACACAGTCACTCATTCCCCCATCTCTCTCACACAGACACACAGTCACTCATTCCCCCATCTCTCTCTCTCACACACACAGTCACTCATTCCCCCATCTCTCTCTCTCACACACACTGTCACTCATTCCCCCGTCTCTCTCTCACACACACTGTCACTCATTCCCCCGTCTCTCTCTCACACACACAGACACACACTGTCAATCAATCCCCCATCTCTCTCTCAGACACAGTCACTCATTCCCCCATCTCTCTCTCTCACACACACAGACACAAACACACAGTCACTCATACCCCCATCTCTCTCTCTCACACACAGTCACTCATTCCCCCATCTCTCTCTCTCACAAATACAGTCACTCATTCCCCCATCTCTCTCTCTCACACACAGTCACTCATTCCCCCATCTCTCTCTCTCACACACACAGTCACTCATTCACCCATCTCTCTCTCTCACACACACAGTCACTCATTCCCCCATCTCTCTCTCTCACACACACAGTCACTCATTCCCCCACCTCTCTCTCTCACACACACTGTCACTCATTCCCCCGTCTCTCGCTCACACAGACAGACACACACAGTCAATCAATCCCCCATCTCTCTCTCAGACACAGTCACTCATTCCCCCATCTCTCTCTCTCACACACACAGACACACACACACAGTCACTCATTCCCCCATCTCTCTCTCTCACACACACTGTCACTCATTCCCCCGTCTCTCTCTCACACACACAGACACACACAGTCAATCAATCCCCCATCTCTCTCTCTCAGACACAATCACTCATTCCCCCATCTCTCTCTCTCTCACACACACAGTCACTCATTCCCACATCGCTCTCTCTCACACACACACAGTCACTCATTCCCCCATCTCTCTCTCTCACACACACAGTCACTCATTCCCCCACCTCTCTCTCTCACACACACAGTCACTCATTCCCCCACCTCTCTCTCTCACACACACAGTCACTCATTCCCCCACCTCTCTCTCTCACACACACAGTCACTCATTCCCCCACCTCTCTCTCTCACACACACAGACACACACACACAGTCACTCATTCCCCCACCTCTCTCTCTCACACACACAGACACACACACACAGTCACTCATTCCCCCATCTCTCTCTCTCACACACACAGTCACTCATTCCCCCATCTCTCTCTCTCACACACACAGTCACTCATTCCCCCATCTCTCTCTCTCACACACACAGTCACTCATTCCCCCATCTCTCACACACACACACACACACACACAGTCACTCATTCCCCCATCTCTCTCTCTCACACACACAGTCACTCATTCACCCATCTCTCTCTCTCACACACACAGTCACTCATTCCCCCATCTCTCTCTCTCACACACACAGTCACTCATTCCCCCACCTCTCTCTCTCACACACACAGTCACTCATTCCCCCATCTCTCTCTCTCACACACACAGTCACTCATTCCCCCATCTCTCTCTCTCACACACACAGTCACTCATTCCCCCATCTCTCTCTCTCTCACACACAGTCACTCATTCCCCCATCTCTCACACACACACACACAGTCACTCATTCCCCCATCTCTCTCTCTCTCTCACACACACAGTCACTCATTCCCCCATCTCTCTCACACACACACACAGTCACTCATTCCCCCATCTCTCTCTCTCACACACACAGTCACTCATTCCCCCATCTCTCTCTCTCTCACACACACTGTCACTCATTCCCCCGTCTCTCTCTCACACACACTGTCACTCATTCCCCCGTCTCTCTCTCACACACACAGACACACACTGTCAATCAATCCCCCATCTCTCTCTCAGACAAAGTCACTCATTCCCCCATCTCTCTCTCTCACACACACAGACACACACACACAGTCACTCATTCCCCCATCTCTCTCTCTCTCACACACAGTCACTCATTCCCCCATCTCTCTCTCTCACAAATACAGTCACTCATTCCCCCATCTCTCTCTCTCACACACACAGTCACTCATTCCCCCATCTCTCTCTCTCACACACACAGTCACTCATTCCCCCATCTCTCTCTCTCACACACACAGTCACTCATTCCCCCATCTCTCTCTCTCACACACACAGTCACTCATTCCCCCATCTCTCTCTCTCACACACACAGTCACTCATTCCCCCATCTCTCTCTCTCACACACACAGTCACTCATTCCCCCACCTCTCTCTCTCACACACACAGTCACTCATTCCCCCATCTCTCTCTCTCACACACACACAGTCACTCATTCCCCCACCTCTCTCTCTCACACACACAGTCAATCATTCCCCCACCTCTCTCTCTCACACACACAGTCACTCATTCCCCCACCTCTCTCTCTCACACACACAGTCACTCATTCACCCACCTCTCTCTCTCTCACACACACAGTCACTCATTCCCCCACCTCTCTCTCTCTCACACTCACAGTCACTCATTGCCCCACCTCTCTCTCTCACACAAACAGTCACTCATTCCCCCACCTCTCTCTCTCACACACACAGTCACTCATTCCCCCACCTCTCTCTCTCACACACACAGTCACTCATTCCCCCACCTCTCTCTCTCACACACACAGTCACTCATTCCCCCGTCTCTCTCTCACACACACTGTCACTCATTCCCCCGTCTCTCTCTCACGCACACTGTCACTTCCCCCGTCTCTCTCTCACGCACACTGTCACTCATTCCCCCGTCTCTCTCTCACACACACTGTCACTCATTCCCCCGTCTCTCTCTCTCACACACAGTCACTCATTCCCCCATCTCTCTCTCACACACACTGTCACTCATTCCCCCGTCTCTCTCTCACACACACTGTCACTCATTCCCCCGTCTCTCTCTCACACACACTGTCACTCATTCCCCCGTCTCTCTCTCACACACACTGTCACTCATTCCCCCGTCTCTCACACACACACACAGTCACTCATTCCCCCATCTCTCTCTCTCACACACACAGTCACTCATTCCCCCATCTCTCTCTCTCACACACACAGTCACTCATTCCCCCACCTCTCTCACTCACACACACAGTCACTCATTCCCCCATCTCTCTCTCTCACACACACACAGTCACTCATTCCCCCACCTCTCTCTCTCACACACACAGTCACTCATTCCCCCACCTCTCTCTCTCACACACACAGTCACTCATTCCCCCACCTCTCTCTCTCACACACACAGTCACTCATTCCCCCACCTCTCTCTCACGCACACTGTCACTTCCCCCGTCTCTCTCTCACACACACTGTCACTCATTCCCCCGTCTCTCTCTCACACACACAGTCACTCATTCCCCCGTCTCTCTCTCACACACACTGTCACTCATTCCCCCGTCTCTCACACACGCACACAGTCACTCAATCCCCCATCTCTCTCACACGCACACAGTCACTCATTCCGCCATCTCTCTCTCACACACACACAGTCACTCATTCCGCCATCTCTCTCTCTCACACACACACAGTCACTCATTCCCCCATCTCTCCCTCTCACACACAGTCAGTCATTCCGCCATCTCCTCTCACACACACACAGCAACTCATTCCCCCGTCTCTCTCTCACACACACTGTCACTCATTCCCCCGTCTCTCTCTCACACACACTGTCACTCATTCCCCCGTCTCTCTCTCACACACACAGTCACTCATTCCCCCGTCTCTCTCTCACACACACTGTCACTCATTCCCCCGTCTCTCTCTCACACACACTGTCACTCATTCCCCCGTCTCTCTCTCACACACACAGTCACTCAATCCCCCATCTCTCTCACACACACACAGTCACTCATTCCCCCATCTCTCTCTCTCACACAGTCAGTCATTCCGCCATCTCTCTCTCACACACACACAGTCACTCATTCCCCCATCTCTCCCTCTCACACACATACACAGCAACTCATTCCCCCATCTCTCTCTCACACACAGAGTCACTCATTCCCCCATCTCTCTCTCTCACACAGTCACTAATTGCCCCATCTCTCTCTCTCACACAGTCACTCATTCCCCCATCTCTCTCTCACACAGTCACTCATTCCCCCATCTCTCTCACACACACAGTCACTAATTGCCCTATCTCTCTCTCTCACACAGTCTCTCATTTCCTCATCTCTCTCTCACACAGTCACTCATTCCCCCGTCTCTCTCTCACACACACTGTCACTCATTCCCCCGTCTCTCTCTCACACACACTGACACTCATTCCCCCGTCTCTCACACACACACAGTCACTCAATCCCCCATCTCTCTCTCTCTCACACAGTCAGTCATTCCGCCATCTCTCTCTCACACACACACAGTCACTCATTCCCCCATCTCTCCCTCTCACACACAGTCAGTCATTCCGCCATCTCTCTCTCACACACACACAGTCACTCATTCCCCCATCTCTCCCTCTCACACACACACACAGCAACTCATTCCCCTGTCTCTCTCTCACACACACTGTCACTCATTCCCCCGTCTCTCTCTCACACACAGTCACTCATTCCCCCATCTCTCTCTCACACACACTGTCACTCATTCCCCCGTCTCTCTCTCACACACACTGTCACTCATTCCCCCGTCTCTCTCTCACACACACTGTCACTCATTCCCCCGTCTCTCACACACACACACAGTCACTCAATCCCCCATCTCTCTCACACACACACAGTCACTCATTCCCCCATCTCTCTCTCACACACATACACAGCAACTCATTCCCCCATCTCTCTCTCACACACAGAGTCACTCATTCCCCCATCTCTCTCTCTCACACAGTCACTAATTCGCCCATCTATCACTCTCTCTCTCACACAGTCACTAATTCTCCCATCTCTCTCTCTCTCACACAGTCACTAATTGCCCCATCTCTCTCTCTCACACAGTCACTCATTTCCCCATCTCTCTCTCACACAGTCACTCATTCCCCCATCTCTCTCACACACACACAGTCACTCATTCCCCCATCTCTCTCTCACACACACAGACACACACACAGTCACTCATTCCCCCACCTCTCTCTCTCAAACACACAGTCACTCATTCCCCCACCTCTCTCTCTCACACAGTCACTCATTCCCCCACCTCTCTCTCTCACACACACAGTCACTCATTCCCCCACCTCTCTCTCTCACACAGTCACTCATTCCCCCATCTCTCTCTCTCTCACACACAGTCACTCATTCCCCCATCTCTCTCTCTCTCACACACAGTCACTCATTCCCCCATCTCTCTCTCTCACACACACAGTCACTCATTCCCCCATCTTTCACACACACACACACAGTCACTCATTCCCCCATCTCTCTCTCTCTCACACACACAGGCACTCATTCCCCCATCTCTCTCTCTCACACACACAGTCACTCATTCCCCCATCTCTCTCTCACACACACAGACACACACACACACAGTCACTCATTCCCCCATCTCTCTCTCTCACACACACAGTCACTCATTCCCCCATCTCTCTCTCACACACACAGACACACACACACACAGTCACTCATTCCCCCATCTCTCTCTCTCTCACACACAGTCACTCATTCCCCCATCTCTCTCTCTCACACACACAGTCACTCATTCCCCCATCTTTCACACACACACACACAGTCACTCATTCCCCCATCTCTCTCTCTCTCACACACACAGGCACTCATTCCCCCATCTCTCTCTCTCACACACACAGTCACTCATTCCCCCATCTCTCTCTCTCACACACACAGTCACTCATTCCCCCATCTCTCTCTCACACACACAGACACACACACACAGTCACTCATTCCCCCATCTCTCTCTCTCACACACACAGTCACTCATTCCCCCATCTCTCTCTCTAACACACAGTCACTCATTCCCCAATCTCTCTCTCACACACAGTCACACATTCCCCCATCTCTCTCTCTCACACACACAGTCACTCATTCCCCCATCTCTCTCTCTCTCACACACACTGTCACTCATTCCCCCGTCTCTCTCTCACACACACTGTCACTCATTCCCCCGTCTCTCTCTCACACACACTGTCACTCATTCCCCCGTCTCTGTCTCACACACACTGTCACTCATTCCCCCGTCTCACTCTCACACACACAGTCACTCATTCCCCCGTCTCTGTCTCACACACACTGTCACTCATTCCCCCGTCTCTCTCTCACACACAGTCACTCATTCCCCCATCTCTCTCTCTCACACACACAGACACACACACACAGTCACTCATTCCCCCATCTCTCTCTCTCACACACAGTCACTCATTCCCCCATCTCTCTCTCTCACACACACAGTCACTCATTCCCCCATCTCTCTCTCTCACACACACAGTCACTCATTCCCCCATCTCTCTCTCACACACACAGACACACACACACAGTCACTCATTCCCCCACCTCTCTCTCTCACACACACAGACACACACACACAGTCACTCATTCCCCCATCTCTCTCTCTCACACACACAGTCACTCATTCCCCCATCTCTCTCTCTCACACACACAGTCACTCATTCCCCCATCTCTCTCTCTCACAC
This sequence comes from Stegostoma tigrinum, assembly GCF_030684315.1. Taxonomy (NCBI): domain Eukaryota; kingdom Metazoa; phylum Chordata; class Chondrichthyes; order Orectolobiformes; family Stegostomatidae; genus Stegostoma; species Stegostoma tigrinum. The sequence continues at coordinate 31,935,857 of NC_081385.1, read as the reverse complement.
ACACAGACACACACACACAGTCACTCATTCCCCCATCTCTCTCTCACACACAGTCACTCATTCCCCCATCTCTCTCTCTCACACACACAGTCACTCATTCCCACATCGCTCTCTCTCACACACACACAGTCACGCATTCCCCCATCTCTCTCTCTCACACACACAGTCACTCATTCCCCCACCTCTCTCTCTCACACACACAGTCACTCATTCCCCCATCTCTCTCACACACACACACAGTCACTCATTCCCCCATCTCTCTCTCTCACACACACAGTCACTCATTCCCCCATCTCTCTCTCTCACACACACTGTCACTCATTCCCCCGTCTCTCTCTCACACACACTGTCACTCATTCCCCCGTCTCTCTCTCACACACACAGACACACACTGTCAATCAATCCCCCATCTCTCTCTCAGACACAGTCACTCATTCGCCCATCTCTCTCTCTCACACACACAGACACAAACACACAGTCACTCATACCCCCATCTCTCTCTCTCACACACAGTCACTCATTCCCCCATCTCTCTCTCTCACAAATACAGTCACTCATTCCCCCATCTCTCTCTCTCACACACACAGTCACTCATTCCCCCATCTCTCTCTCTCACACACACAGTCACTCATTCACCCATCTCTCTCTCTCACACACACAGTCACTCATTCCCCCATCTCTCTCTCTCACACACACAGTCACTCATTCCCCCACCTCTCTCTCTCACACACACTGTCACTCATTCCCCCGTCTCTCGCTCACACAGACAGACACACACAGTCAATCAATCCCCCATCTCTCTCTCAGACACAGTCACTCATTCCCCCATCTCTCTCTCTCACACACACAGACACACACACACAGTCACTCATTCCCCCATCTCTCTCTCTCACACACACTGTCACTCATTCCCCCGTCTCTCTCTCACACACACAGACACACACAGTCAATCAATCCCCCATCTCTCTCTCTCAGACACAATCACTCATTCCCCCATCTCTCTCTCTCTCACACACACAGTCACTCATTCCCACATCGCTCTCTCTCACACACACACTGTCACTCATTCCCCCGTCTCTCTCTCACACACACTGTCACTCATTCCCCCGTCTCTCACACACACACACAGTCACTCATTCCCCCGTCTCTCACACACACACTGTCACTCATTCCCCCGTCTCTCACGCACACACACAGTCACTCATTCCCCCGTCTCTCACGCACACACACTGTCACTCATTCTTCCGTCTCTCACGCACACACACTGTCACTCATTCCCCCGTCTCTCTCTCACACACACTGTCACTCATTCCCCCGTCTCTCTCTCACACACACTGTCACTCAGTCCCCCGTCTCTCTCTCTCACACACACTGTCACTCAGTCCCCCGTCTCTCTCTCACACACACTGTCACTCATTCCCCCGTCTCTCTCTCACACACACTGTCACTCATTCCCCCGTCTCTCTCTCGCGCACACTGTCACTTCCCCCGTCTCTCTCTCACGCACACTGTCACTCATTCCCCCGTCTCTCTCTCACACACACTGTCACTCATTCCGCCGTCTCTCTCTCACACACTGTCACTCATTCCCCCGTCTCTCTCTCACACACACTGTCACTCATTCCCCCGTCTCTGTCTCACACACACTGTCACTCATTCCCCCGTCTCACTCTCACACACACAGTCACTCATTCCCCCGTCTCTGTCTCACACACACTGTCACTCATTCCCCCGTCTCTCTCTCACACACAGTCACTCATTCCCCCATCTCTCTCTCTCACACACACAGTCACTCATTCCCCCATCTCTCTCTCTCACACACACAGTCACTCATTCCCCCATCTCTCTCTCTCACACACACAGTCACTCATTCCCCCATCTCTCTCTCTCACACACACAGTCACTCATTCCATCATCTCTCTCTCTCACACACACAGTGACTCATTCCCCCACCTCTCTCTCTCACACACACTGTCACTCATTCCCCCGTCTCTCTCTCACACACACAGACACACACAGTCAATCAATCCCCCATCTCTCTCTCAGACACAGTCACTCATTCCCCCATCTCTCTCTCTCACACACACAGACACACACACACAGTCACTCATTCCCCCATCTCTCTCTCTCACACACACTGTCACTCATTCCCCCGTCTCTCTCTCACACACACAGACACACACAGTCAATCAATCCCCCATCTCTCTCTCAGACACAGTCACTCATTCCCCCATCTCTCTCTCTCACACACACAGACACACACACACAGTCACTCATTCCCCCATCTCTCTCTCTCACACACAGTCACTCATTCCCCCATCTCTCTCTCTCACACACACAGTCACTCATTCCCCCATCTCTCTCTCTCACACACACAGTCACTCATTCCCCCATCTCTCTCTCACACACACAGACACACACACACAGTCACTCATTCCCCCACCTCTCTCTCTCACACACACAGACACACACACACAGTCACTCATTCCCCCATCTCTCTCTCTCACACACACAGTCACTCATTCCCCCATCTCTCTCTCTCACACACACAGTCACTCATTCCCCCATCTCTCTCTCTCACACACACAGACACACACACACAGTCACTCATTCCCCCATCTCTCTCTCACACACAGTCACTCATTCCCCCATCTCTCTCTCTCTCACACACACAGTCACTCATTCCCACATCGCTCTCTCTCACACACACACAGTCACGCATTCCCCCATCTCTCTCTCTCACACACACAGTCACTCATTCCCCCACCTCTCTCTCTCACACACACAGTCACTCATTCCCCCATCTCTCTCACACACACACACAGTCACTCATTCCCCCATCTCTCTCTCTCACACACACAGTCACTCATTCACCCATCTCTCTCTCTCACACACACTGTCACTCATTCCCCCGTCTCTCTCTCACACACACTGTCACTCATTCCCCCGTCTCTCTCTCACACACACAGACACACACTGTCAATCAATCCCCCATCTCTCTCTCAGACACAGTCACTCATTCCCCCATCTCTCTCTCTCACACACACAGACACAAACACACAGTCACTCATACCCCCATCTCTCTCTCTCACACACAGTCACTCATTCCCCCATCTCTCTCTCTCACAAATACAGTCACTCATTCCCCCATCTCTCTCTCTCACACACACAGTCACTCATTCCCCCATCTCTCTCTCTCACACACACAGTCACTCATTCCCCCATCTCTCTCTCACACACACAGACACACACACACACAGTCACTCATTCCCCCATCTCTCTCTCTCACACACACAGTCACTCATTCCCCCATCTCTCTCTCTCACACACACACAGTCACTCATTCCCCCATCTCTCTCTCTCACACACACAGTCACTCATTCCCCCATCTCTCTCTCTCACACACAGTCACTCATTCCCCCACCTCTCTCTCTCACACACACAGTCACTCATTCCCCCACCTCTCTCTCTCACACAGTCACTCATTCCCCCACCTCTCTCTCTCACACACACAGTCACTCATTCCCCCATCTCTCTCTCACACACACAGACACACACACAGTCACTCATTCCCCCACCTCTCTCTCTCACACACACAGTCACTCATTCCCCCACCTCTCTCTCTCACACAGTCACTCATTCCCCCACCTCTCTCTCTCACACACACAGTCACTCATTCCCCCACCTCTCTCTCTCACACAGTCACTCATTCCCCCATCTCTCTCTCTCTCACACACAGTCACTCATTCCCCCATCTCTCTCTCTCTCACACACAGTCACTCATTCCCCCATCTCTCTCTCTCTCACACACAGTCACTCATTCCCCCATCTCTCTCTCTCACACACACAGTCACTCATTCCCCCATCTTTCACACACACACACACAGTCACTCATTCCCCCATCTCTCTCTCTCTCACACACACAGGCACTCATTCCCCCATCTCTCTCTCTCACACACACAGTCACTCATTCCCCCATCTCTCTCTCTCACACACACAGTCACTCATTCCCCCATCTCTCTCTCACACACACAGACACACACACACAGTCACTCATTCCCCCATCTCTCTCTCTCACACACACAGTCACTCATTCCCCCATCTCTCTCTCTAACACACAGTCACTCATTCCCCAATCTCTCTCTCACACACAGTCACACATTCCCCCATCTCTCTCTCTCACACACACAGTCACTCATTCCCCCATCTCTCTCTCTCTCACACACACTGTCACTCATTCCCCCGTCTCTCTCTCACACACACTGTCACTCATTCCCCCATCTCTCTCTCTCACACACACAGTCACTCATTCCCCCATCTCTCTCTCTCACACACACAGTCACTCATTCCCCCATCTCTCTCTCTCACACACACAGTCACTCATTCCCCCATCTCTCTCTCTCACACACAGTCACTCATTCCCCCATCTCTCTCTCTCACACACACAGTCACTCATTCCCCCATCTCTCTCACACACACACAGTCACTCATTCCCCCACCTCTCTCTCTCACACACACAGTCACTCATTCCCCCACCTCTCTCTCACACACACACACAGTCACTCATTCCCCCACCTCTCTCTCTCACACACAGTCACTCATTCCCCCACCTCTCTCTCACGCACACTGTCACTTCCCCCGTCTCTCTCTCACGCACACTGTCACTCATTCCCCCGTCTCTCTCTCACACACACTCTCACTCATTCCCCCGTCTCTCTCTCACACACACAGTCACTCATTCCCCCGTCTCTCACACACGCACACAGTCACTCAATCCCCCATCTCTCTCACACGCACACAGTCACTCATTCCGCCATCTCTCTCTCACACACACACAGTCACTCATTCCGCCATCTCTCTCTCTCACACACACACAGTCACTCATTCCCCCATCTCTCCCTCTCACACACAGTCAGTCATTCCGCCATCTCTCTCTCACACACACACAGTCACTCATTCCCCCATCTCTCCCTCTCACACACATACACAGCAACTCATTCCCCCATCTCTCTCTCACACAGTCACTCATTCCCCCATCTCTCTCACACACACAGTCACTAATTGCCCTATCTCTCTCTCTCACACAGTCACTCATTCCCCCATCTCTCTCACACACACACTGTCACTCATTCCCCCGTCTCTCTCTCACACACACTGTCACTCATTCCCCCGTCTCTCTCTCACACACACTGTCACTCATTCCCCCATCTCTCTCTCTCTCACACAGTCAGTCATTCCGCCATCTCTCTCTCACACACACACAGTCACTCATTCCCCCATCTCTCCCTCTCACACACAGTCAGTCATTCCGCCATCTCTCTCTCACACACACACAGTCACTCATTCCCCCATCTCTCCCTCTCACACACAGTCATTCCGCCATCTCTCTCTCACACACACACAGTCACTCATTCCCCCATCTCTCCCTCTCACACACACACACAGCAACTCATTCCCCTGTCTCTCTCTCACACACACTGTCACTCATTCCCCCGTCTCTCTCTCAAACACAGTCACTCATTCCCCTATCTCTCTCTCACACACACTGTCACTCATTCCCCCGTCTCTCTCTCACACACACTGTCACTCATTCCCCCGTCTCTCTCTCACACACACAGTCACTCAATCCCCCATCTCTCTCACACACACACAGTCACTCATTCCCCCATCTCTCTCTCACACACATACACAGCAACTCATTCCCCCATCTCTCTCTCACACACAGAGTCACTCATTCCCCCATCTCTCTCTCTCTCACACAGTCACTAATTCCCCCATCTCTCACTCTCTCTCTCACACAGTCACTAATTCTCCCATCTCTCTCTCTCACACAGTCACTAATTGCCCCATCTCTCTCTCTCACACAGTCACTCATTCCCCCATCTCTCTCTCACACAGTCACTCATTCCCCCATCTCTCTCTCACACACAGTCACTCATTCCCCCATCTCTCTCTCACACACACAGTCGCTCATTCCCCCTTCTCTCTCTCTCTCTCTCTCACACACACAGTCACTCATTCCCCCACCTCTCTCTCTCACACACAGTCACTCATTCCCCCACCTCTCTCTCTCACACACACAGTCACTCATTCCCCCATCTCTCTCTCACACACACAGACACACACACACAGTCACTCATTCCCCCATCTCTCTCTCTCACACACACAGTCACTCATTCCCCCATCTCTCTCTCTCTCTCTCTCTCTCACACACAGTCACTCATTCCCCCATCTCTCTCTCACACACACAGACACACACACACAGTCACTCATTCCCCCATCTCTCTCTCTCACACACAGTCACTCATTCCCCCATCTCTCTCTCTCACACACACAGTCACTCATTCCCCCATCTCTCTCTCTCACACACACAGTCACTCATTCCCCCATCTCTCTCTCACACACACAGACACACACACACAGTCACTCATTCCCCCATCTCTCTCTCTCACACACACAGTCACTCATTCCCCCATCTCTCTCTCTCACACACACAGTCACTCATTCCCCCATCTCTCTCTCTCACACACACAGTCACTCATTCCCCCATCTCTCTCTCTCACACACAGTCACTCATTCCCCCACCTCTCTCTCTCACACACACAGTCACTCATTCCCCCACCTCTCTCTCTCACACAGTCACTCATTCCCCCACCTCTCTCTCTCACACACACAGTCACTCATTCCCCCATCTCTCTCTCACACACACAGACACACACACACAGTCACTCATTCCCCCATCTCTCTCTCTCACACACACAGTCACTCATTCCCCCATCTCTCTCTCTCTCACACACAGTCACTCATTCCCCCATCTCTCTCTCTCTCTCACACAGTCACTCATTCCCCCATCTCTCACACACACACACACAGTCACTCATTCCCCCATCTCTCTCTCTCTCACACACACAGGCACTCATTCCCCCGTCTCTCTCTCACACACACTGTCACTCATTCCCCCGTCTCTCTCTCACACACACTGTCACTCATTCCCCCATCTCTCTCTCTCACACACACACAGTCACTCATTCCCCCATCTCTCTCTCTCACACACACACACACACAGTCACTCATTCCCCCATCTCTCTCTCTCTCTCTCTCACACACACACACTGTCACTCATTCCCCCATCTCTCACACACACACACTGTCACTCATTCCCCCATCTCTCACACACACACACTGTCACTCATTCCCCCATCTCTCACACACACACACACTGTCACTCATTCCCCCGTCTCTCTCTCACACACACTGTCACTCATTCCCCCGTCTCTCACACACACACACACACAGTCACTCATTCCCCCGTCTCTCACACACACACTGTCACTCATTCCCCCGTCTCTCACACACACACACAGTCACTCATTCCCCCGTCTCTCACGCACACACACTGTCACTCATTCTTCCGTCTCTCACGCACACACACTGTCACTCATTCCCCCGTCTCTCTCTCACACACACTGTCACTCATTCCCCCGTCTCTCTCTCACACACACTGTCACTCAGTCCCCCGTCTCTCTCTCTCACACACACTGTCACTCAGTCCCCCGTCTCTCTCTCACACACACTGTCACTCATTCCCCCGTCTCTCTCTCACACACACTGTCACTCATTCCCCCGTCTCTCTCTCGCGCACACTGTCACTTCCCCCGTCTCTCTCTCACGCACACTGTCACTCATTCCCCCGTCTCTCTCTCACACACACTGTCACTCATTCCGCCGTCTCTCTCTCACACACTGTCACTCATTCCCCCGTCTCTCTCTCACACACACTGTCACTCATTCCCCCGTCTCTGTCTCACACACACTGTCACTCATTCCCCCGTCTCACTCTCACACACACAGTCACTCATTCCCCCGTCTCTGTCTCACACACACTGTCACTCATTCCCCCGTCTCTCTCTCACACACACTGTCACTCATTCCCCCGTCTCTCTCTCACACACACTGTCACTCATTCCCCCGTCTCTCACACACACTGTCACTCAATCCCCCATCTCTTTCACACACACACAGTCACTCATTCCCCCATCTCTGTCTCTCTCACACAGTCAGTCATTCCGCCATCTCTCCCTCTCACACACACACAGCAACTCATTCCCCCATCTCTCTCTCTCACACAGTCACTAATTCCCCCATCTCTCCCTCTCTCTCTCTCACACAGTCACTAATTCTCCCATCTCTCTCTCTCACAGTCACTAATTGCCCCATCTCTCTCTCTCACACAGTCCCTCATTCCCCCATCTCTCTCACACACACACAGTCACTAATTGCCCTATCTCTCTCTCCCACACAGTCACTCATTTCCCCATCTCTCTCTCACACAGTCACTCATTCCCCCATCTCTCTCTCACACACACAGTCGCTCATTCCCCCTTCTCTCTCTCTCTCTCACACACACACAGTCACTCATTCCCCCATCTCTCTCCAACACACACAGTCGCTCATTCCCCCTTCTCTCTCTCTCTCTCTCTCTCTCACACACACACAGTCACTCATTCCACCATCTCTCTCTCTCTCTCTGTCACACAGTCACTCAATCCCCCATCTCTCCCTCTCTCTCTCTCTCACGCAGTCACTAATTCCCCCATCTCTCCCTCTCTCTCTCACAGTCACTAATTCCCCCATCTCTCTCTCACACACACACAGTCGCTCAATCCCCCATCTCTCTCTCTCACACACACACACAGTCGCTCATTCCCCCATCTCTCTCTCTCTCTCACACACACACAGTCGCTCATTCCCCCATCTCTCTCTCTCTCTCACACACACAGTCGCTCATTCCCCCATCTCTCTCTCTCTCACACACACACAGTCGCTCATTCCCCCATCTCTCTCTCTCTCACACACACTCATTCCCCCATCTCTCTCTCTCTCTCACACACAGTCACTCATTCCCCCAATCTCTCTCTCTCTCACACAGTCACTCATTCACCCATCTCTCTCTCTCTCTCTCACACACACACAGTCACTCATTCCCCCATCTCTCTCTCTCTCACACACACACAGTCACTCATTCCCCCATCTCTGTCTCACACACAGTCACTCATTCCCCCATCTCTCTCTCACACACACACACAGTCACTCATTGCCCCATCTCTCTCTCACACACACACACAGTCACTCATTCCCCCATCTCTCTCTCACACACACACACACAGTCACTCATTCCCCCATCTCTCTCTCACACACACACACACTCATTCCCCCATCTCTCTCTCACACACACAGTCACTCACTCCCCTATCTGTCTCTCTCACACAGTCACTCATTCCCCCATCTCTCTCTCACACACACACTGTCACTCATTCCCCCATCTCTCTCTCACACACACACTGTCACTCATTCCCACATCTCTCACACACACACACACTGTCACTCATTCCCCCGTCTCTCTCTCACACACACTGACACTCACTCCCCCGTCTCTCTCTCACACACACTGTCACTCATTCCCCCGTCTCTCTCTCACACACACAGTCACTCACTCCCCCATCTGTCTCTCTCACACAGTCACCCATTCCCCCATCTGTCTCTCTCACACAGTCACTCATTCCCCCATCTCTTTCTCACACACACACAGTCACTCATTCCCCCATCTCTCTCTCTCTCTCACACACACAGTCACTCATTCCCCCATCTCTCTCTCTCTCTCACACACAGTCACTCATTCCCCCATCTCTCTCTCTCTCACACTCACACACAGTCACTCATTCCCCCGTCTCTCTCTCACACACACTGTCACTCATTCCCCCGTCTCTCTCTCACACACACTGTCACTCATTCCCCCGTCTCTCTCTCACACACACTGTCACTCATTCCCCCGTCTCTCTCTCACACACACTGTCACTCACTCCCCAGTCTCTCTCTCACACACGCTGTCACTCATTCCCCCGTCTCTCTCTCACACACACAGTCACTCACTCCCCCATCTGTCTCTCTCACACAGTCACCCATTCCCCCATCTGTCTCTCTCACACAGTCACCCATTCCCCCATCTGTCTCTCTCACACAGTCACTCATTCCCCCATCTCTCTCTCACACACACACAGTCACTCATTCCCCCATCTCTCTCTCTCACACACAGTCACTCATTCCCCCATGTCTCTCTCTCACACTCACACACAGTCACTCATTCCCCTGTCTCTCTCTCTCTCACACACACAGACACACACACACAGTCACTCATTCCCCCATCTCTCTCTCTCACACACAGTCACTCATTCCCCCATCTCTCTCTCTCACACACACAGTCACTCATTCCCCCATCTCTCTCTCTCACACACACAGTCACTCATTCCCCCATCTCTCTCTCTCACATACACAGTCACTCATTCCCCCATCTCTCTCTCACACACACAGACACACACACAGTCACTCATTCCCCCATCTCTCTCTCTCACACACACAGTCACTCATTCCCCCATCTGTCTCTCTCTCACACACAGTCACTCATTCCCCCATCTCTCTCTCTCACACACACAGTCACTCATTCCCCCATCACTCTCACACACACACACAGTCACTCATTCCCCCATCTCTCTCTCTCACACACACAGTCACTCATTCCCCCATCTCTCTCACTCACACACACAGACACACACACACAGTCACTCATTCCCCCACCTCTCTCTCACACACACACAGTCACTCATTCCCCCACCTCTCTCTCTCACACACACAGTCACTCATTCCCCCACCTCTCTCTCTCACACACACAGTTACTCATTCCCCCACCTCTCTCTCACACACACAGTCACTCATTCCCCCATCTCTCTCACACACACACACAGTCACTCATTCCCCCATCTCTCTCTCTCACACACACAGTCACTCATTCCCCCATCTCTCTCTCTCACACACACACTCATTCCCCCATCTCTCTCACACACACACACAGTCACTCATTCCCCCATCTCTCTCACACACACACACAGTCACTCATTCCCCCATCTCTCTCTCTCACACACACAGTCACTCATTCCCCCATCTCTCTCTCTCACACACACAGTCACTCATTCCCCCATCTCTCTCTCTCTCTCACACACAGTCACTCATTCCCCCATCTCTCTCTCTCTCACACTCACACACAGTCACTCATTCCCCCGTCTCTCTCTCACACACACAGTCACTCACTCCCCCATCTGTCTCTCTCACACAGTCACCCATTCCCCCATCTGTCTCTCTCACACAGTCACTCATTCCCCCATCTCTCTCTCACACACACACAGTCACTCATTCCCCCATCTCTCTCTCTCTCTCACACACAGTCACTCATTCCCCCATCTCTCTCTCTCTCACACTCACACACAGTCACTCATTCCCCCGTCTCTCTCTCACACACACAGTCACTCACTCCCCCATCTGTCTCTCTCACACAGTCACCCATTCCCCCATCTGTCTCTCTCACACAGTCACTCATTCCCCCATCTCTCTCTCACACACACACTGACACTCATTCCCCCATCTCTCTCTCTCACACACACAGACACACACACACAGTCACTCATTCCCCCACCTCTCTCTCTCACACAGTCACTCATTCCCCCACCACTCTCTCTCACACACACAGTCACTCATTCCCCCATCTCTCTCTCTCACACACAGTCAATCAATCCCCCATCTCTCTCTCAGACACAGTCACTCATTCCCCCATCTCTCTCTCTCACACACACAGTCACTCATTCCCCCATCTCTCTCTCTCTCTCACACACAGTCACTCATTCTCCCATCTCTCTCTCACACACACAGACACACACACAGTCACTCATTCCCCCACCTCTCTCTCTCACACACACAGTCGCTCATTCCCCCACCTCTCTCTCTCACACACACTGTCACTCATTCCCCCGTCTCTCTCTCACACACACAGACACACACAGTCAATCAATCCCCCATCTCTCTCTCAGACACAGTCACTCATTCCCCCATCTCTCTCTCTCACACACACAGACACACAGTCAATCAATCCCCCATCTCTCTTTCAGACACAGTCACTCATTCCCCCACCTCTCTCTCTCACACACAGTCACTCCTTCCCCCATCTCTCTCTCTCACACACAGTCACTCATTCCCCCATCTCTCTCTCACACACACAGTCACTCATTCCCCCATCTCTCTCTCACACACACAGTCACTCATTCCCCCATCTCTCTCTCTCACACACACAGTCACTCATTCCCCCACCTCACTCTCTCACACACACTGTCACTCATTCCCCCGTCTCTCTCTCACACACACAGACACACACAGTCAATCAATCCCCCATCTCTCTCTCAGACACAGTCACTCATTCCCCCATCTCTCTCTCTCACACACACAGTCACTCATTCCCCCACCTCTCTCTCTCACACACACAGTCACTCATTCCCCCATCTCTATCTCACACACACAGACACACACAGTCAATCAATCCCCCATCTCTCACTCTCACACAGTCACTCATTCGCCCCTCTCTCTCTCACACACACAGACACACACACACAGTCACTCATTCGCCCATCTCTCACTCTCACACAGTCACTCATTCCCCCATCTCTCTCTCTCACACACACACAGTCACTCATTCCCCCATCTCTCTCTCTCACACACACAGTCACTCATTCCCCCACCTCTCTCTCTCACACACACTGTCACTCATTCCCCCGTCTCTCACTCACACACACAGACACACACAGACAATCAATCCCCCATCTCTCTCTCAGACACAGTCACTCATTCTCCCATCTCTCTCTCTCACACACACAGACACACAGTCACTCATTCCCCCATCTCTCTCTCTCACACACACAGTCACTCATTCCCCCACCTCTCTCTCTCACACACACAGTCACTCATTCCCCCATCTCTCTCTCACACACACAGACACACACACACAGTCACTCATTCCCCCATCTCTCTCTCTCACACACACAGTCACTCATTCCCCCATCTCTCTCTCTCTCACACACAGTCACTCATTCCCCCATCTCTCTCTCTCTCTCACACAGTCACTCATTCCCCCATCTCTCACACACACACACACAGTCACTCATTCCCCCATCTCTCTCTCTCTCACACACACAGGCACTCATTCCCCCGTCTCTCTCTCACACACACTGTCACTCATTCCCCCGTCTCTCTCTCACACACACTGTCACTCATTCCCCCATCTCTCTCTCTCACACACACACAGTCACTCATTCCCCCATCTCTCTCTCTCACACACACACACACACAGTCACTCATTCCCCCATCTCTCTCTCTCTCTCTCTCACACACACACACTGTCACTCATTCCCCCATCTCTCACACACACACACTGTCACTCATTCCCCCATCTCTCACACACACACACTGTCACTCATTCCCCCATCTCTCACACACACACACACTGTCACTCATTCCCCCGTCTCTCTCTCACACACACTGTCACTCATTCCCCCGTCTCTCACACACACACACAGTCACTCATTCCCCCGTCTCTCACACACACACTGTCACTCATTCCCCCGTCTCTCACACACACACACAGTCACTCATTCCCCCGTCTCTCACGCACACACACTGTCACTCATTCTTCCGTCTCTCACGCACACACACTGTCACTCATTCCCCCGTCTCTCTCTCACACACACTGTCACTCATTCCCCCGTCTCTCTCTCACACACACTGTCACTCAGTCCCCCGTCTCTCTCTCTCACACACACTGTCACTCAGTCCCCCGTCTCTCTCTCACACACACTGTCACTCATTCCCCCGTCTCTCTCTCACACACACTGTCACTCATTCCCCCGTCTCTCTCTCGCGCACACTGTCACTTCCCCCGTCTCTCTCTCACGCACACTGTCACTCATTCCCCCGTCTCTCTCTCACACACACAGTCACTCATTCCGCCGTCTCTCTCTCACACACTGTCACTCATTCCCCCGTCTCTCTCTCACACACACTGTCACTCATTCCCCCGTCTCTGTCTCACACACACTGTCACTCATTCCCCCGTCTCACTCTCACACACACAGTCACTCATTCCCCCGTCTCTGTCTCACACACACTGTCACTCATTCCCCCGTCTCTCTCTCACACACACTGTCACTCATTCCCCCGTCTCTCTCTCACACACACTGTCACTCATTCCCCCGTCTCTCACACACACTGTCACTCAATCCCCCATCTCTTTCACACACACACAGTCACTCATTCCCCCATCTCTCTCTCTCTCACACAGTCAGTCATTCCGCCATCTCTCCCTCTCACACACACACAGCAACTCATTCCCCCATCTCTCTCTCTCACACAGTCACTAATTCCCCCATCTCTCCCTCTCTCTCTCTCACACAGTCACTAATTCTCCCATCTCTCTCTCTCACAGTCACTAATTGCCCCATCTCTCTCTCTCACACAGTCCCTCATTCCCCCATCTCTCTCACACACACACAGTCACTAATTGCCCTATCTCTCTCTCCCACACAGTCACTCATTTCCCCATCTCTCTCTCACACAGTCACTCATTCCCCCATCTCTCTCTCACACACACAGTCGCTCATTCCCCCTTCTCTCTCTCTCTCTCACACACACACAGTCACTCATTCCCCCATCTCTCTCCAACACACACAGTCGCTCATTCCCCCTTCTCTCTCTCTCTCTCTCTCTCTCACACACACACAGTCACTCATTCCACCATCTCTCTCTCTCTCTCTGTCACACAGTCACTCAATCCCCCATCTCTCCCTCTCTCTCTCTCTCACGCAGTCACTAATTCCCCCATCTCTCCCTCTCTCTCTCACAGTCACTAATTCCCCCATCTCTCTCTCACACACACACAGTCGCTCAATCCCCCATCTCTCTCTCTCACACACACACACAGTCGCTCATTCCCCCATCTCTCTCTCTCTCTCACACACACACAGTCGCTCATTCCCCCATCTCTCTCTCTCTCTCACACACACAGTCGCTCATTCCCCCATCTCTCTCTCTCTCACACACACACAGTCGCTCATTCCCCCATCTCTCTCTCTCTCACACACACTCATTCCCCCATCTCTCTCTCTCTCTCACACACAGTCACTCATTCCCCCAATCTCTCTCTCTCTCACACAGTCACTCATTCACCCATCTCTCTCTCTCTCTCTCACACACACACAGTCACTCATTCCCCCATCTCTCTCTCTCTCACACACACACAGTCACTCATTCCCCCATCTCTGTCTCACACACAGTCACTCATTCCCCCATCTCTCTCTCACACACACACACAGTCACTCATTGCCCCATCTCTCTCTCACACACACACACAGTCACTCATTCCCCCATCTCTATCTCACACACACACACACAGTCACTCATTCCCCCATCTCTCTCTCACACACACACACACTCATTCCCCCATCTCTCTCTCACACACACAGTCACTCACTCCCCTATCTGTCTCTCTCACACAGTCACTCATTCCCCCATCTCTCTCTCACACACACACTGTCACTCATTCCCCCATCTCTCTCTCACACACACACTGTCACTCATTCCCACATCTCTCACACACACACACACACTGTCACTCATTCCCCCGTCTCTCTCTCACACACACTGACACTCACTCCCCCGTCTCTCTCTCACACACACTGTCACTCATTCCCCCGTCTCTCTCTCACACACACAGTCACTCACTCCCCCATCTGTCTCTCTCACACAGTCACCCATTCCCCCATCTGTCTCTCTCACACAGTCACTCATTCCCCCATCTCTTTCTCACACACACACAGTCACTCATTCCCCCATCTCTCTCTCTCTCTCACACACACAGTCACTCATTCCCCCATCTCTCTCTCTCTCTCACACACAGTCACTCATTCCCCCATCTCTCTCTCTCTCACACTCACACACAGTCACTCATTCCCCCGTCTCTCTCTCACACACACTGTCACTCATTCCCCCGTCTCTCTCTCACACACACTGTCACTCATTCCCCCGTCTCTCTCTCACACACACTGTCACTCATTCCCCCGTCTCTCTCTCACACACACTGTCACTCACTCCCCAGTCTCTCTCTCACACACGCTGTCACTCATTCCCCCGTCTCTCTCTCACACACACAGTCACTCACTCCCCCATCTGTCTCTCTCACACAGTCACCCATTCCCCCATCTGTCTCTCTCACACAGTCACCCATTCCCCCATCTGTCTCTCTCACACAGTCACTCATTCCCCCATCTCTCTCTCACACACACACAGTCACTCATTCCCCCATCTCTCTCTCTCACACACAGTCACTCATTCCCCCATGTCTCTCTCTCACACTCACACACAGTCACTCATTCCCCTGTCTCTCTCTCTCTCACACACACAGACACACACACACAGTCACTCATTCCCCCATCTCTCTCTCTCACACACAGTCACTCATTCCCCCATCTCTCTCTCTCACACACACAGTCACTCATTCCCCCATCTCTCTCTCTCACACACACAGTCACTCATTCCCCCATCTCTCTCTCTCACATACACAGTCACTCATTCCCCCATCTCTCTCTCACACACACAGACACACACACAGTCACTCATTCCCCCATCTCTCTCTCTCACACACACAGTCACTCATTCCCCCATCTGTCTCTCTCTCACACACAGTCACTCATTCCCCCATCTCTCTCTCTCACACACACAGTCACTCATTCCCCCATCACTCTCACACACACACACAGTCACTCATTCCCCCATCTCTCTCTCTCACACACACAGTCACTCATTCCCCCATCTCTCTCACTCACACACACAGACACACACACACAGTCACTCATTCCCCCACCTCTCTCTCACACACACACAGTCACTCATTCCCCCACCTCTCTCTCTCACACACACAGTCACTCATTCCCCCACCTCTCTCTCTCACACACACAGTTACTCATTCCCCCACCTCTCTCTCACACACACAGTCACTCATTCCCCCATCTCTCTCACACACACACACAGTCACTCATTCCCCCATCTCTCTCTCTCACACACACAGTCACTCATTCCCCCATCTCTCTCTCTCACACACACAGTCACTCATTCCCCCATCTCTCTCACACACACACACAGTCACTCATTCCCCCATCTCTCTCACACACACACACAGTCACTCATTCCCCCATCTCTCTCTCTCACACACACAGTCACTCATTCCCCCATCTCTCTCTCTCACACACACAGTCACTCATTCCCCCATCTCTCTCTCTCTCTCACACACAGTCACTCATTCCCCCATCTCTCTCTCTCTCACACTCACACACAGTCACTCATTCCCCCGTCTCTCTCTCACACACACAGTCACTCACTCCCCCATCTGTCTCTCTCACACAGTCACCCATTCCCCCATCTGTCTCTCTCACACAGTCACTCATTCCCCCATCTCTCTCTCACACACACACAGTCACTCATTCCCCCATCTCTCTCTCTCTCTCACACACAGTCACTCATTCCCCCATCTCTCTCTCTCTCACACTCACACACAGTCACTCATTCCCCCGTCTCTCTCTCACACACACTGACACTCATTCCCCCATCTCTCTCTCTCACACACACAGACACACACACACAGTCACTCATTCCCCCACCTCTCTCTCTCACACAGTCACTCATTCCCCCACCACTCTCTCTCACACACACAGTCACTCATTCCCCCATCTCTCTCTCTCACACACAGTCAATCAATCCCCCATCTCTCTCTCAGACACAGTCACTCATTCCCCCATCTCTCTCTCTCACACACACAGTCACTCATTCCCCCATCTCTCTCTCTCTCTCACACACAGTCACTCATTCTCCCATCTCTCTCTCACACACACAGACACACACACAGTCACTCATTCCCCCACCTCTCTCTCTCACACACACAGTCGCTCATTCCCCCACCTCTCTCTCTCACACACACTGTCACTCATTCCCCCATCTCTCTCTCTCACACACAGTCAATCAATCCCCCATCTCTCTCTCAGACACAGTCACTCATTCCCCCATCTCTCTCTCTCACACACACAGTCACTCATTCCCCCATCTCTCTCTCTCTCTCACACACAGTCACTCATTCTCCCATCTCTCTCTCACACACACAGACACACACACAGTCACTCATTCCCCCACCTCTCTCTCTCACACACACAGTCGCTCATTCCCCCACCTCTCTCTCTCACACACACTGTCACTCATTCCCCCGTCTCTCTCTCACACACACAGACACACACAGTCAATCAATCCCCCATCTCTCTCTCAGACACAGTCACTCATTCCCCCATCTCTCTCTCTCACACACACAGACACACACAGTCAATCAATCCCCCATCTCTCTTTCAGACACAGTCACTCATTCCCCCACCTCTCTCTCTCACACACAGTCACTCCTTCCCCCATCTCTCTCTCTCACACACAGTCACTCATTCCCCCATCTCTCTCTCACACACACAGTCACTCATTCCCCCATCTCTCTCTCACACACACAGTCACTCATTCCCCCATCTCTCTCTCTCACACACACAGTCACTCATTCCCCCACCTCACTCTCTCACACACACTGTCACTCATTCCCCCGTCTCTCTCTCACACACACAGACACACACAGTCAATCAATCCCCCATCTCTCTCTCAGACACAGTCACTCATTCCCCCATCTCTCTCTCTCACACACACAGTCACTCATTCCCCCACCTCTCTCTCTCACACACACAGTCACTCATTCCCCCATCTCTATCTCACACACACAGACACACACAGTCAATCAATCCCCCATCTCTCACTCTCACACAGTCACTCATTCGCCCCTCTCTCTCTCACACACACAGACACACACACACAGTCACTCATTCGCCCATCTCTCACTCTCACACAGTCACTCATTCCCCCATCTCTCTCTCTCACACACACACAGTCACTCATTCCCCCATCTCTCTCTCTCACACACACAGTCACTCATTCCCCCACCTCTCTCTCTCACACACACTGTCACTCATTCCCCCGTCTCTCACTCACACACACAGACACACACAGACAATCAATCCCCCATCTCTCTCTCAGACACAGTCACTCATTCTCCCATCTCTCTCTCTCACACACACAGACACACAGTCACTCATTCCCCCATCTCTCTCTCTCACACACACAGTCACTCATTCCCCCATCTCTCTCTCTCACACACACAGTCACTCATTCCCCCATCTCTCTCTCTCACACACACAGTCACTCATTCCCCCATCTCTCTCTCTCACACACACAGTCACTCATTCCCCCATCTCTCTCTCTCACACACACAGTCACTCATTCCCCCATCTCTCTCTCTCTCACACACAGTCACTCATTCCCCCATCTCTCTCTCTCACACACACAGTCACTCATTCCCCCATCTCTCTCTCTCTCACACACAGTCACTCATTCCCCCATCTCTCTCTCTCACACACAAAGTCACTCATTCCCCCATCTCTCTCTCTCACACACACAGTCACTCATTCCCCCATCTCTCTCTCTCACACACACAGTCACTCATTCCCCCACCTCTAACTCTCACACACACACAGTCACTCATTCCCCCATTTCTCTCTCACACACAGTCACTCATTCCCCCATCTCTCTCTCACACAGTCACTCATTCCCCCATCTCTCTCTCACACACAGTCACTCATTCCCCCATCTCTCTCTCTCACACACACACAGTCACTCATTCCCCTATCTCTCTCTCTCACACAGTCACTCATTCCCCTATCTCTCTCTCTCACACACACACAGTCACTCATTCCCCCATCTGTCTCTCTCACACACACACAGTCACTCATTCCCCCATCTCTCTCTCTCTCTCACACACACAGTCACTCATTCCCCCATCTCTCTCTCTCACACACACACAGTCAATCAATCCCCCATCTCTCTCTCAGACACAGTCACTCATTCCCCCAATCTTTCTCTCTCTCACACAGTCACTCATTCCCCCATCTCTCTCTCACACACACAGACACACACACACCCACAGTCAATCAATCCCCCATCTCTCTCTCAGACACAGTCACTCATTCCGCCATCTCTCCCTCTCACACAAACACAGCAACTGATTCCCCCATCTCTCTCTCTCACAGTCACTCATTCCGCCATCTTCTCTCACACACACAGTCAATCAATCCCCCATCTCTCTCTGACACAGTCACTCATCTCCCCCATCGCTCTCTCTCACACACACATAGTTGCTCATTCCCCCATCTCTCTCAGACACACACACACACAGTCACTCATTTCCCCCATCTGTCTCTCTATCTCACACACACATACAGTCACTCATTCCCCCATCTCTCTCTCTCTCACACACACACATACAGTCACTCATTCCCCCATCTCTCTCTCTCTCTCACACACACATACAGTCACTCATTCCCCCATCTCTCTCTCTCACACACACATACAGTCACTCATTCCCCCATCTCTCTCTCTCTCTCACACACACATACAGTCACTCATTCCCACATCTCTCTCTCTCTCTCACACACACACACAGTCACTCATTCCCCCATCTCTCTCTCTCTCTCACACACAGTCACTCATTCCCCCATCTCTCTCTCACACACACACAGTCACTCATTCCCCCGTCTCTCTCTCACACACAGACACACACAGTCAATCAATCCCCCATCTCTCTCTCAGACACAGTCACTCATTCCCCCATCTCTCTCTCTCACACACACAGACACACAGTCACTCATTCCCCCATCTCTCTCTCTCACACACAGTCACTCATTCCCCCACCTCTCTCTCTCACACACACTGTCACTCATTCCCCCGTCTCTCTCTCACACACACAGACACACACAGACAATCAATCCCCCATCTCTCTCTCAGACACAGTCACTCATTCCCCCATCTCTCTCTCTCTCTCTCACACACACAGTCACTCATTCCCCCATCTCTCTCTCTCACACACACAGTCACTCATTCCCCCATCTCTCTCTCTCTCACACACACAGTCACTCATTCCCCCATCTCTCTCTCTCACACACACAGTCACTCATTCCCCCATCTCTCTCTCTCACACACACAGTCACTCATTCCCCCATCTCTCTCTCTCACACACAGTCACTCATTCCCCCATCTCTCTCTCTCACACACACAGTCACTCATTCCCCCATCTCTCTCTCTCACACACACAGTCACTCATTCCCCCATCTCTCACTCTCACACACACAGTCACTCATTCCCCCATCTCTCTCTCTCACACACACAGTCACTCATTCCCGCATCTCTCTCTCTCACACACACAGTCACTCATTCCCCCATCTCTCTCTCTCACACACACAGTCACTCATTCCCCCATCTCTCTCTCTCACACACACAGTCACTCATTCCCCCATCTCTCTCTCTCACACACACAGTCACTCATTCCCCCATCTCTCTCTCTCACACACACAGTCACTCATTCCCCCATCTCTCTCTCTCACACACACAGTCACTCATTCCCCCATCTCTCTCTCTCACACACACAGTCACTCATTCCCCCATCTCCATGTCTCACACACACAGTCACTCATTCCCCAATCTCTCTCTCTCTCACACACAGTCACTCATTCCCCCATCTCTCTCTCTCACACACAAAGTCACTCATTCCCCCATCTCTCTCTCTCACACACACAGTCACTCATTCCCCCATCTCTCTCTCTCACACACACAGTCACTCATTCCCCCATCTCTCTCTCTCACACACACAGTCAATCAATCCCCCATCTCTCTCTCAGACACAGTCACTCATTCGCCCCTCTCTCTCTCACACACACAGACACTCATTCCCCCACCTCTCACTCTCACACAGTCACTCATTCCCCCATCTCTCTCTCTCACACACACACAGTCACTCATTCCCCCATCTCTCTCTCTCACACACACACAGTCACTCATTCCCCCATTTCTCTCTCACACACAGTCACTCATTCCCCCATCTCTCTCTCACACAGTCACTCATTCCCCCATCTCTCTCTCACACACAGTCACTCATTCCCCTATCTCTCTCTCTCACACACACACAGTCACTCATTCCCCTATCTCTCTCTCTCACACACACAGTCACTCATTCCCCCATCTCTCTCTCTCACACACACACAGTCACTCATTCCCCCATCTCTCTCTCTCTCACACACACACAGTCACTCATTTCCCCATCTCTCTCTCTCACACACACACAGTCAATCAATCCCCCATCTCTCTCTCAGACACAGTCACTCATTCCCCCAATCTTTCTCTCTCTCACACAGTCACTCATTCCCCCATCTCTCTCTCACACACACAGACACACACACACCCACAGTCAATCAATCCCCCATCTCTCTCTCAGACACAGTCACTCATTCCGCCATCTCTCCCTCTCACACAAACACAGCAACTGATTCCCCCATCTCTCTCTCTCACAGTCACTCATTCCGCCATCTTCTCTCACACACACAGTCAATCAATCCCCCATCTCTCTCTGACACAGTCACTCATCTCCCCCATCGCTCTCTCTCACACACACATAGTTGCTCATTCCCCCATCTCTCTCTCTCTCAGACACACACACACACAGTCACTCATTTCCCCCATCTGTCTCTCTATCTCACACACACATACAGTCACTCATTCCCCCATCTCTCTCTCTCTCTCACACACACATACAGACACTCATTCCCCCATCTCTCTCTCTCTCACACACACATACAGTCACTCATTCCCCCATCTCTCTCTCTCTCTCACACACACATACAGTCACTCATTCCCCCATCTCTCTCTCTCTCACACACACATACAGTCACTCATTCCCCCATCTCTCTCTCTCTCTCTCACACACACACAGTCACTCATTCCCCCATCTCTCTCTCTCACACACAGTCATTCATTCCCCCATCTCTCTCTCTCTCACACACACAGTCACTCATTCCCCCATCTCTCTCTCTCTCACACACAGTCACTCATTCCCCCATCTCTCTCTCTCACACACACAGTCACTCATTCCCCCATCTCTCTCTCTCACAAACACAGTCACTCATTCCCCCATCTCTCTCCCTCACACACACAGTCACTCATTCCCCCATCTCTCTCTCTCACACACACAGTCACTCATTCCCCCATCTCTCTCTCACACACACACAGTCACTCATTCCCCCATCTCTCTCTCACACACACACAGTCACTCATTCCCCCATCTCTCTCTCACACACACAGACACACACACACAGTCACTCATTCCCCCACCTCTCTCTCTCACACACACACAGTCACTCATTCCCCCATCTCTCTCTCACACACACAGACACACACACACAGTCACTCATTCCCCCACCTCTCTCTCTCACACACACAGTCACTCATTCCCCCACCCCTCTCTCTCACACACACAGTCACTCATTCCCCCATCTCTCTCTCACACACACAGACACACACAGTCAATCAATCCCCCATCTCTCTCTCAGACACAGTCACTCATTCGCCGCTCTCTCTCTCACACACACAGTCACTCATTCCCCCATCTCTCACTCTCACACAGTCACTCATTCCCCCCTCTCTCTCTCACACACACAGACACACACACAGTCACTCATTCCCCCATCTCTCACTCTCACACAGTCACTCATTCCCCCATCTCTCTCCCTCTCACACACACACAGTCACTCATTCCCCCATCTCTCTCTCTCACACACACACAGTCACTCATTCCCCCATCTCTCTCTCTCACACACACAGTCACTCATTCCCCCCATCTCTCTCTCTCACACACACAGTCACTCATTCCCCCATCTCTCTCTCTCACACACACAGTCACTCATTCCCCCATCTCTCTCTCTCACACACAGTCACTCATTCCCCCATCTCTCACTCTCACAGTCACTCATTCCCCCCTCTCTCTCTCACACACACAGACACACACAAAGTCACTCATTCCCCCATCTCTCTCTCTCACACAGTCACTCATTCCCCCATCTCTCTCTCTCTCACACACACAGTCACTCATTCCCCCATCTCTCTCTCACACACACAGTCACTCATTCCCCCATCTCTCTCTCTCACACACACACAGTCACTCATTCCCCCATCTCTCTCTCACACACACACAGTCACTCATTCTCCCATCTCTCTCTCTCACACACACACAGTCACTCATTCCCCCATCTCTCTCTCACACACACACAGTCACTCATTCCCCCATCTCTCTCTCTCACACACACAGTCACTCATTCCCCCATCTCTCGCTCACACACACAGACACACACACACAGTCACTCATTCCCCCACCTCTCTCTCTCACACACACAGTCACTCATTCCCCCACCTCTCTCTCTCACACACACAGTCACTCATTCCCCCACCTCTCTCTCTCACACACACAGTCACTCATTCCCCCATCTCTCTCTCTCACACACACAGTCACTCATTCCCCCATCTCTCTCTCTCACACACACAGTCACTCATTCCCCCATCTCTCTCTCTCACACACAGTCACTCATTCCCCCATCTCTCTCTCTCACACACAGACACACACACACAGTCACTCATTCCCCCACCTCTCTCTCTCACACACACAGTCACTCATTCCCCCACCTCTCTCTCTCACACACACAGTCACTCATTCCCCCACCTCTCTCTCTCACACACACAGTCACTCATTCCCCCATCTCTCTCTCTCACACACACAGTCACTCATTCCCCCATCTCTCTCTCTCACACACACACACAGTCACTCATTCCCCCATCTCTCTCTCTCACACACACAGTCACTCATTCCCCCATCTCTCTCTCTCACACACACACACAGTCACTCATTCCCCCATCTCTCTCTCTCACACACAGTCACTCATTCCCCCATCTCTCTCTCACACACACAGACACTCATTCCCCCACCTCTCTCTCACACACACACAGTCACTCATTCCCCCATCTCTCTCTCTCTCTCACACACACAGTCACTCATTCCCCCATCTCTCTCTCTCTCACACACACACAGTCACTCATTCCCCCATCTCTCTCTCACACACACAGTCACTCATTCCCCCATCTCTCTCTCTCACACACACACAGTCACTCATTCCCCCATCTCTCTCTCACACACACACAGTCACTCATTCCCCCATCTCTCTCTCTCACACACACACAGTCACTCATTCCTCCATCTCTCTCTCTCACACACACACAGTCACTCATTCCCCCATCTCTCTCTCTCACACACACAGTCACTCATTCCCCCATCTCTCTCTCACACACACAGACACACACACACAGTCACTCATTCCCCCACCTCTCTCTCTCACACACACAGTCACTCATTCCCCCACCTCTCTCTCTCACACACACAGTCACTCATTCCCCCACCTCTCTCTCTCACACACACAGTCACTCATTCCCCCATCTCTCTCTCTCACACACACAGTCACTCATTCCCCCATCTCTCTCTCTCACACACACAGTCACTCATTCCCCCATCTCTCTCTCTCACACACACAGTCACTCATTCCCCCATCTCTCTCTCACACACACAGTCACTCATTCCCCCATCTCTCTCTCACACACACAGACACACACACACAGTCACTCATTCCCCCACCTCTCTCTCTCACACACACAGTCACTCATTCCCCCACCTCTCTCTCTCACACACACAGTCACTCATTCCCCCACCTCTCTCTCTCACACACACAGTCACTCATTCCCCCATCTCTCTCTCTCACACACACAGTCACTCATTCCCCCATCTCTCTCTCACACACACAGTCACTCATTCCCCCATCTCTCTCTCTCACACACACACACACAGTCACTCATTCCCCCATCACTCTCTCTCACACACACAGTCACTCATTCCCCCATCTCTCTCTCTCACACACACACACAGTCACTCATTCCCCCATCTCTCTCTCTCACACACAGTCACTCATTCCCCCATCTCTCTCTCACACACACAGACACTCATTCCCCCACCTCTCTCTCACACACACACAGTCACTCATTCCCCCATCTCTCTCTCTCTCACACACACACAGTCACTCATTCCCCCATCTCTCTCTCTCACACACACACAGTCAATCAATCCCCCATCTCTCTCTCAGACACAGTCACTCATTCCCCCAATCTTTCTCTCTCTCACACAGTCACTCATTCCCCCATCTCTCTCTCACACACACAGACACACACACACCCACAGTCAATCAATCCCCCATCTCTCTCTCAGACACAGTCACTCATTCCGCCATCTCTCCCTCTCACACAAACACAGCAACTGATTCCCCCATCTCTCTCTCTCACAGTCACTCATTCCCCCATCTCTCTCTCACACACACAGTCACTCATTCCCCCATCTCTCTCTCTCACACACACACAGTCACTCATTCCCCCATCTCTCTCTCTCACACACACAGTCACTCATTCCCCCATCTCTCTCTCACACACACAGACACACACAGTCAATCAATCCCCCATCTCTCTGTCAGACACAGTCACTCATTCGCCCCTCTCTCTCTCACACACACAGACACACACACACAGTCACTCATTCCCCCATCTCTCACTCTCACAGTCACTCATTCCCCCCTCTCTCTCTAACACACACAGTCACTCATTCCCCCATCTCTCACTCTCACACACTCATTCCCCCATCTCTCCGCCTCTCTCACACACACAGTCACTCATTCCCCCATCTCTCTCTCTCACACACACAGTCACTCATTCCCCCATCTCTCTCTCTCACACACACAGAGTCACTCATTCCCCCATCTCTCTCTTTCACACACACACAGTCACTCATTCCCCCATCTCTCTCTCTCACACACACAGTCACTCATTCCCCCATCTCTCTCTCTCACACACACAGTCACTCATTCCCCCATCTCTCTCTCTCACACACAGTCACTCATTCCCCCATCTCTCTCTCACACACACACACAGTCACTCATTCCCCCATCTCTCTCTCTCACACACACACAGTCACTCATTCCCCCATCTCTCTCTCTCACACACACAGTCACTCATTCCCCCATCTCTCTCTCTCACACACACACAGTCACTCATTCCCCCATCTCTCTCTCTCACACACACACAGTCACTCATTCCCCCATCTCTCTCTCTCACACACACACAGTCACTCATTCCCCCATCTCTCTCTCTCACACACACACAGTCACTCATTCCCCCATTTCTCTCTCACACACAGTCACTCATTCCCCCATCTCTCTCTCACACAGTCACTCATTCCCCCATCTCTCTCTCACACACAGTCACTCATTCCCCCATCTCTCTCTCACACACAGTCACTCATTCCCCCATCTCTCTCTCTCACACACAGTCACTCATTCCCCCATCTCTGTCTCTCACACACACACAGTCACTCATTCCCCCATCTCTCTCTCACACACACACACAGTCACTCATTCCCCATCTCTCTCTCTCACACTCACACAGTCACTCATTCCCCCATCTCTCTCTCTCACACACACACAGTCACTCATTCCCCCATCTCTGTCTCTCTCACACACACACAGTCACTCATTCCCCCATCTCTCTCTCTCACACACACACACAGTCAATCAATCCCCCATCTCTCTCTCAGACACAGTCACTCATTCCCCCAATCTTTCTCTCTCTCACACAGTCACTCATTCCCCCATCTCTCTCTCACACACACAGACACACACACACCCACAGTCAATCAATCCCCCATCTCTCTCTCAGACACAGTCACTCATTCCGCCATCTCTCCCTCTCACACAAACAC
Source organism: Stegostoma tigrinum (assembly GCF_030684315.1). Lineage (NCBI taxonomy): Eukaryota > Metazoa > Chordata > Chondrichthyes > Orectolobiformes > Stegostomatidae > Stegostoma > Stegostoma tigrinum. The sequence continues at coordinate 31,908,136 of NC_081385.1, read as the reverse complement.
AGCAACTGATTCCCCCATCTCTCTCTCTCACAGTCACTCATTCCGCCATCTTCTCTCACACACACAGTCACTCATTCCCCCATCTCTCTCTCTCTCTCACACACACATACAGTCACTCATTCCCCCATCTCTCTCTCTCTCTCACACACACATACAGTCACTCATTCCCCCATCTCTCTCTCTCTCTCACACACACACACAGTCACTCATTCCCCCATCTCTCTCTCTCTCTCTCTCTCACACACAGTCATTCATTCCCCCATCTCTCTCTCTCTCACACACACAGTCACTCATTCCCCCATCTCTCTCTCTCACACACACAGTCACTCATTCCCCCATCTCTCTCTCTCACACACACAGTCACTCATTCCCCCATCTCTCTCTCTCACACACACAGTCACTCATTCCCCCATCTCTCTCTCTCACACACACAGTCACTCATTCCCCCATCTCTCTCTCTCACACACACAGTCACTCATTCCCCCATCTCTCTCTCACACACACACAGTCACTCATTCCCCCATCTCTCTCTCACACACACAGACACACACACACAGTCACTCATTCCCCCACCTCTCTCTCTCACACACACACAGTCACTCATTCCCCCATCTCTCTCTCACACACACAGACACACACACACAGTCACTCATTCCCCCACCTCTCTCTCTCACACACACAGTCACTCATTCCCCCATCTCTCTCTCACACACACAGTCACTCATTCCCCCATCTCTCTCTCACACACACAGTCACTCATTCCCCCATCTCTCTCTCACACACACAGACACACACAGTCAATCAATCCCCCATCTCTCTCTCAGACACAGTCACTCATTCGCCCCTCTCTCTCTCACACACACAGTCACTCATTCCCCCATCTCTCACTCTCACACAGTCACTCATTCCCCCATCTCTCTCTCTCTCACACACACACAGTCACTCATTCCCCCATCTCTCTCTCTCACACACACACAGTCACTCATTCCCCCATCTCTCTCTCTCACACACACAGTCACTCATTCCCCCATCTCTCTCTCTCACACACACAGTCACTCATTCCCCCATCTCTCTCTCTCACACACACAGTCACTCATTCCCCCATCTCTCTCTCTCTCTCACACACACAGTCACTCATTCCCCCATCTCTCTCTCTCTCTCACACACACAGTCACTCATTCCCCATCTCTCACTCTCACACAGTCACTCATTCCCCCATCTCTCTCTCTCTCACACACACACAGTCACTCATTCCCCCATCTCTCTCTCTCACACACACACAGTCACTCATTCCCCCATCTCTCTCTCTCACACACACACAGTCACTCATTCCCCCATCTCTCTCTCTCTCTCACACACACAGTCACTCATTCCCCCATCTCTCTCTCTCTCTCACACACACAGTCACTCATTCCCCCATCTCTCTCTCTCACAGTCACTCATTCCCCCCTCTCTCTCTCACACACACAGACACACACAAAGTCACTCATTCCCCCATCTCTCTCTCTCACACAGTCACTCATTCCCCCATCTCTCTCTCTCTCTCACACACACAGTCACTCATTCCCCCATCTCTCTCTCTCACACACACACAGTCACTCATTCCCCCATCTCTCTCTCTCACACACACACAGTCACTCATTCCCCCATCTCTCTCTCACACACACAGTCACTCATTCCCCCATCTCTCTCTCTCACACACACACAGTCACTCATTCCCCCATCTCTCTCTCACACACACAGTCACTCATTCCCCCATCTCTCTCTCTCACACACACACAGTCACTCATTCCCCCATCTCTCTCTCTCACACACAGTCACTCATTCCCCCATCTCTCTCTCTCACACACACACAGTCACTCATTCCCCCATCTCTCTCTCTCACACACAGACACACACAAACAGTCACTCATTCCCCCACCTCTCTCTCTCACACACACAGTCACTAATTCCCCCACCTCTCTCTCTCACACACAGTCACTCATTCCCCCACCTCTCTCTCTCACACACAGTCACTCATTCCCCCACCTCTCTCTCTCACACACAGTCACTCATTCCCCCACCTCTCTCTCTCACACACACAGTCACTCATTCCCCCATCTCTCTCTCTCTCACACACACACAGTCACTCATTCCCCCATCTCTCTCTCTCACACACACACAGTCACTCATTCCCCCATCTCTCACTCTCACACACACAGTCACTCATTCCCCCATCTCTCTCTCTCACACACACAGTCACTCATTCCCCCATCTCTCTCTCTCTCTCACACACACAGTCACTCATTCCCCCATCTCTCTCTCTCTCTCACACACACAGTCACTCATTCCCCATCTCTCACTCTCACACAGTCACTCATTCCCCCATCTCTCTCTCTCACACACACAGTCACTCATTCCCCCATCTCTCTCTCTCACACACACACAGTCACTCATTCCCCCATCTCTCTCTCTCTCTCACACACACAGTCACTCATTCCCCCATCTCTCTCTCTCTCTCACACACACAGTCACTCATTCCCCCATCTCTCTCTCTCACAGTCACTCATTCCCCCCTCTCTCTCTCACACACACAGACACACACAAAGTCACTCATTCCCCCATCTCTCTCTCTCACACAGTCACTCATTCCCCCATCTCTCTCTCTCTCTCACACACACAGTCACTCATTCCCCCATCTCTCTCTCTCACACACACACAGTCACTCATTCCCCCATCTCTCTCTCTCACACACACACAGTCACTCATTCCCCCATCTCTCTCTCACACACACAGTCACTCATTCCCCCATCTCTCTCTCTCACACACACACAGTCACTCATTCCCCCATCTCTCTCTCACACACACAGTCACTCATTCCCCCATCTCTCTCTCTCACACACACACAGTCACTCATTCCCCCATCTCTCTCTCTCACACACAGTCACTCATTCCCCCATCTCTCTCTCTCACACACACACAGTCACTCATTCCCCCATCTCTCTCTCTCACACACAGACACACACACACAGTCACTCATTCCCCCACCTCTCTCTCTCACACACACAGTCACTAATTCCCCCACCTCTCTCTCTCACACACAGTCACTCATTCCCCCACCTCTCTCTCTCACACACAGTCACTCATTCCCCCACCTCTCTCTCTCACACACACAGTCACTCATTCCCCCATCTCTCTCTCTCACACACAGTCACTCATTCCCCCATCTCTCTCTCTCACTCACAGTCACTCATTCCCCCATCTCTCTCTCTCACACACACAGTCACTCATTCCCCCATCTCTCTCTCTCTCACACACACACACAGTCACTCATTCCCCCATCTCTCTCTCTCACACACACAGTCACTCATTCCCCCATCTCTCTCTCTCACACACACAGTCACTCATTCCCCCATCTCTCTCTCTCACACACACACAGTCACTCATTCCCCCATCTCTCTCTCTCACACACACACAGTCACTCATTCCCCCATCTCTCTCTCTCACACACACACAGTCACTCATTCCCCCATCTCTCACTCTCACACAGTCACTCATTCCCCCATCTCTCTCTCTCTCACACACACACAGTCACTCATTCCCCCATCTCTCTCTCTCACACACACACAGTCACTCATTCCCCCATCTCTCTCTCTCTCTCACACACACACAGTCACTCATTCCCCCATCTCTCTCTCTCACACACACACAGTCACTCATTCCCCCATCTCTCTCTCTCACACACACACAGTCACTCATTCCCCCATCTCTCTCTCTCACACACACAGTCACTCATTCCCCCATCTCTCTCTCTCTCTCACACACACAGTCACTCATTCCCCCATCTCTCTCTCTCACAGTCACTCATTCCCCCCTCTCTCTCTCACACACACAGACACACACAAAGTCACTCATTCCCCCATCTCTCTCTCTCACACAGTCACTCATTCCCCCATCTCTCTCTCTCACACACACACAGTCACTCATTCCCCCATCTCTCTCTCTCACACACACACAGTCACTCATTCCCCCATCTCTCTCTCACACACACAGTCACTCATTCCCCCATCTCTCTCTCTCACACACACACAGTCACTCATTCCCCCATCTCTCTCTCACACACACAGTCACTCATTCCCCCATCTCTCTCTCTCACACACACACAGTCACTCATTCCCCCATCTCTCTCTCTCACACACACACAGTCACTCATTCCCCCATCTCTCTCTCTCACACACAGACACACACACACAGTCACTCATTCCCCCACCTCTCTCTCTCACACACACAGTCACTAATTCCCCCACCTCTCTCTCTCACACACACAGTCACTCATTCCCCCATCTCTCTCTCTCACACACAGTCACTCATTCCCCCACCTCTCTCTCTCACACACACAGTCACTCATTCCCCCATCTCTCTCTCTCACACACAGTCACTCATTCCCCCATCTCTCTCTCTCACACACACAGTCACTCATTCCCCCATCTCTCTCTCTCACACACACACACAGTCACTCATTCCCCCATCTCTCTCTCTCACACACACAGTCACTCATTCCCCCATCTCTCTCTCTCACACACACAGTCACTCATTCCCCCGTCTCTCTCTCACACACACAGACACACACAGACAATCAATCCCCCATCTCTCTCTCAGACACAGTCACTCATTCCCCCATCTCTCTCTCTCACACACACAGTCACTCATTCCCCCATCTCTCTCTCTCTCACACACAGTCACTCATTCCCCCATCTCTCTCTCTCACACACAGTCACTCATTCCCCCATCTCTCTCTCTCACACACACAGTCACTCATTCCCCCATCTCTCTCTCTCACACACACAGTCACTCATTCCCCCATCTCTCTCTCTCACACACACAGTCACTCATTCCCCCATCTCTCTCTCTCACACACACAGTCACTCATTCCCCCATCTCTCTCTCTCACACACACAGTCACTCATTCCCCCATCTCTCTCTCTCACACACACAGTCACTCATTCCCCCATCTCTCTCTCTCACACACACAGTCACTCATTCCCCCATCTCTCTCTCACACACACAGTCACTCATTCCCCCATCTCTCTCTCTCACACACACAGTCACTCATTCCCCCATCTCTCTCTCTCACACACACAGTCACTCATTCCCCCATCTCTCTCTCTCACACACACAGTCACTCATTCCCCCATCTCTCTCTCTCACACACACAGTCACTCATTTCCCCATCTCTCTCTCTCACACACACACAGTCACTCATTCCCCCATCTCTCTCTCTCACACACAGTCACTCATTCCCCAATCTCTCTCTCTCACACACACAGTCACTCATTCCCCCATCTCTCTGTCTCACACACACAGTCACTCATTCCCCAATCTCTCTCTCTCTCACACACAGTCACTCATTCCCCCATCTCTCTCTCTCACACACAAAGTCACTCATTCCCCCATCTCTCTCTCTCACACACACAGTCACTCATTCCCCCATCTCTCTCTCACACACACAGACACACACACAGTCACTCATTCCCCCACCTCTCACTCTCACACAGTCACTCATTCCCCCATCTCTCTCTCTCACACACACACAGTCACTCATTCCCCCATCTCTCTCTCTCACACACACACAGTCACTCATTCCCCCATTTCTCTCTCACACACAGTCACTCATTCCCCCATCTCTCTCTCACACAGTCACTCATTCCCCCATCTCTCTCTCACACACAGTCACTCATTCCCCCATCTCTCTCTCTCACACACACACAGTCACTCATTCCCCTATCTCTCTCTCTCACACACACACAGTCACTCATTCCCCTATCTCTCTCTCTCACACACACACAGTCACTCATTCCCCTATCTCTCTCTCTCACACACACACAGTCACTCATTCCCCCATCTCTCTCTCTCACACACACACAGTCACTCATTCCCCCATCTCTCTCTCTCTCACACACACACAGTCACTCATTCCCCCATCTCTCTCTCTCACACACACACAGTCAATCAATCCCCCATCTCTCTCTCAGACACAGTCACTCATTCCCCCAATCTTTCTCTCTCTCACACAGTCACTCATTCCCCCATCTCTCTCACACACACACAGTCACTCATTCCCCCATCTCTCTCTCTCACACACCCACAGTCAATCAATCCCCCATCTCTCTCTCAGACACAGTCACTCATTCCGCCATCTCTCCCTCTCACACAAACACAGCAACTGATTCCCCCATCTCTCTCTCTCACAGTCACTCATTCCGCCATCTTCTCTCACACACACAGTCAATCAATCCCCCATCTCTCTCTCTCACACACACACAGTCACTCATTCCCCTATCTCTCTCTCTCACACACACACAGTCACTCATTCCCCTATCTCTCTCTCTCACACACACACAGTCACTCATTTCCCCCATCTGTCTCTCTATCTCACACACACATACAGTCACTCATTCCCCCATCTCTCTCTCTCTCTCACACACACATACAGTCACTCATTCCCCCATCTCTCTCTCTCTCACACACACATACAGTCACTCATTCCCCCATCTCTCTCTCTCTCTCACACACACATACAGTCACTCATTCCCCCATCTCTCTCTCTCTCTCACACACACATACAGTCACTCATTCCCCCATCTCTCTCTCTCTCTCACACACACACACAGTCACTCATTCCCCCATCTCTCTCTCTCTCTCTCACACACAGTCATTCATTCCCCCATCTCTCTCTCTCTCACACACACAGTCACTCATTCCCCCATCTCTCTCTCTCACACACACAGTCACTCATTCCCCCATCTCTCTCTCTCACACACACAGTCACTCATTCCCCCATCTCTCTCTCTCACACACACAGTCACTCATTCCCCCATCTCTCTCTCTCACACACACAGTCACTCATTCCCCCATCTCTCTCTCACACACACAGTCACTCATTCCCCCATCTCTCTCTCTCACACACACAGTCACTCATTCCCCCATCTCTCTCTCTCACACACACAGTCACTCATTCCCCCATCTCTCTCTCACACACACACAGTCACTCATTCCCCCATCTCTCTCTCTCACACACACAGTCACTCATTCCCCCATCTCTCTCTCAAACACACAGTCACTCATTCCCCCATCTCTCTCTCTCACACACACAGTCACTCATTCCCCCATCTCTCTCTCTCACACACACAGTCACTCATTCCCCCACCTCTCTCTCTCACACACACAGTCACTCATTCCCCCACCTCTCTCTCTCACACACACAGTCACTCATTCCCCCATCTCTCTCTCACACACACAGACACACACAGTCAATCAATCCCCCATCTCTCTCTCAGACACAGTCACTCATTCGCTGCTCTCTCTCTCACACACACAGTCACTCATTCCCCCATCTCTCACTCTCACACAGTCACTCATTCCCCCCTCTCTCTCTCACACACACAGACACACACACAGTCACTCATTCCCCCATCTCTCACTCTCACACAGTCACTCATTCCCCCATCTCTCTCTCTCTCACACACACACAGTCACTCATTCCCCCATCTCTCTCTCTCACACACACACAGTCACTCATTCCCCCATCTCTCTCTCTCACACACACACAGTCACTCATTCCCCCCATCTCTCTCTCTCACACACAGTCACTCATTCCCCCATCTCTCTCTCTCACACACACAGTCACTCATTCCCCCATCTCTCTCTCTCACACACACAGTCACTCATTCCCCCATCTCTCACTCTCACACAGTCACTCATTCCCCCATCTCTCTCTCTCTCACACACACACAGTCACTCATTCCCCCATCTCTCTCTCTCACACACACACAGTCACTCATTCCCCCATCTCTCTCTCTCACACACACAGTCACTCATTCCCCCATCTCTCTCTCTCTCTCACACACACAGTCACTCATTCCCCCATCTCTCTCTCTCACACACAGTCACTCATTCCCCCATCTCTCACTCTCACAGTCACTCATTCCCCCCTCTCTCTCTCTCACACACAGACACACACAAAGTCACTCATTCCCCCATCTCTCTCTCTCACACAGTCACTCATTCCCCCATCTCTCTCTCTCTCTCACACACACAGTCACTCATTCCCCCATCTCTCTCTCTCACACACACACAGTCACTCATTCCCCCATCTCTCTCTCTCACACACACACAGTCACTCATTCCCCCATCTCTCTCTCACACACACAGTCACTCATTCCCCCATCTCTCTCTCTCACACACACACAGTCACTCATTCCCCCATCTCTCTCTCACACACACAGTCACTCATTCCCCCATCTCTCTCTCTCACACACACACAGTCACTCATTCCCCCATCTCTCTCTCTCACACACACAGTCACTCATTCCCCCATCTCTCTCTCTCACACACACAGTCACTCATTCCCCCATCTCTCTCTCACACACACAGACACACACACACAGTCACTCATTCCCCCATCTCTCTCTCTCACACACACACACAGTCACTCATTCCCCCATCTCTCTCTCTCACACACACAGTCACTCATTCCCCCATCTCTCTCTCACACACACAGACACACACACACAGTCACTCATTCCCCCATCTCTCACTCTCACAGTCACTCATTCCCCCCTCTCTCTCTCACACACACAGACACACACACAGTCACTCATTCCCCCATCTCTCACTCTCACACAGTCACTCATTCCCCCATCTCTCTCTCTCACACACACAGTCACTCATTCCCCCATCTCTCTCTCTCACACACACACAGTCACTCATTCCCCCATCTCTCTCTCTCACACACACACAGTCACTCATTCCCCCATCTCTCTCTCTCACACACACAGTCACTCATTCCCCCATCTCTCTCTCTCACACACACACAGTCACTCATTCCCCCATCTCTCTCTCTCACACACACACAGTCACTCATTCCCCCATCTCTCTCTCTCTCACACACACACAGTCACTCATTCCCCCATCTCTCTCTCTCACACACACAGTCAATCAATCCCCCATCTCTCTCTCAGACACAGTCACTCATTCCCCCAATCTTTCTCTCTCTCACACAGTCACTCATTCCCCCATCTCTCTCTCACACACACAGACACACACACACCCACAGTCAATCAATCCCCCATCTCTCTCTCAGACACGGTCACTCATTCCGCCATCTTCTCTCACACACACAGTCAATCAATCCCCCATCTCTCTCTGACACAGTCACTCATCTCCCCCATCGCTCTCTCTCACACACACATAGTTGCTCATTCCCCCATCTCTCTCTCTCTCAGACACACACACACACAGTCACTCATTTCCCCCATCTCTCTCTCTCTCTCACACACAGTCACTCATTCCCCCATCTCTCTCTCTCTCTCACACACACACACAGTCACTCATTCCCCCATCTCTCTCTCTCTCTCACACACAGTCATTCATTCCGCCATCTCTCTCTCTCTCACACACACAGTCACTCATTCCCCCATCTCTCTCTCTCACACACACAGTCACTCATTCCCCCATCTCTCTCTCTCACACACACAGTCACTCATTCCCCCATCTCTCTCTCTCACACACACAGTCACTCATTCCCCCATCTCTCTCTCTCACACACACAGTCACTCATTCCCCCATCTCTCTCTCTCACACACACAGTCACTCATTCCCCCATCTCTCTCTCTCACACACACAGTCACTCATTCCCCCATCTCTCTCTCACACACACACAGTCACTCATTCCCCCATCTCTCTCTCACACACACAGTCACTCATTCCCCCATCTCTCTCTCACACACACAGACACACACACACAGTCACTCATTCCCCCACCTCTCTCTCTCACACACACACAGTCACTCATTCCCCCATCTCTCTCTCACACACACAGACACACACACACAGTCACTCATTCCCCCACCTCTCTCTCTCACACACACAGTCACTCATTCCCCCACCTCTCTCTCTCACACACACAGTCACTCATTCCCCCATCTCTCTCTCACACACACAGACACACACAGTCAATCAATCCCCCATCTCTCTCTCAGACACAGTCACTCATTCGCCCCTCTCTCTCTCACACACACAGTCACTCATTCCCCCATCTCTCACTCTCACACAGTCACTCATTCCCCCCTCTCTCTCTCACACACACAGACACACACACAGTCACTCATTCCCCCATCTCTCACTCTCACACAGTCACTCATTCCCCCATCTCTCTCTCTCTCACACACACACAGTCACTCATTCCCCCATCTCTCTCTCTCACACACACACAGTCACTCATTCCCCCATCTCTCTCTCTCACACACACACAGTCACTCATTCCCCCATCTCTCTCTCTCACACACACAGTCACTCATTCCCCCATCTCTCTCTCTCACACACACAGTCACTCATTCCCCCATCTCTCTCTCTCTCTCACACACACAGTCACTCATTCCCCATCTCTCACTCTCACACAGTCACTCATTCCCCCATCTCTCTCTCTCTCACACACACACAGTCACTCATTCCCCCATCTCTCTCTCTCACACACACACAGTCACTCATTCCCCCATCTCTCTCTCTCACACACACACAGTCACTCATTCCCCCATCTCTCTCTCTCACACACACAGTCACTCATTCCCCCATCTCTCCCTCTCACACACACAGCAACTGATTCCCCCATCTCTCTCTCTCTCTCTCTCTCACAGTCACTCATTCCGCCATCTTCTCTCACACACACAGACACACAGTCAATCAATCCCCCATCTCTCTCTGACACAGTCACTCATCTCCCCCATCGCTCTCTCTCACACACACATAGTTGCTCATTCCCCCATCTCTCTCTCTCACACACACACACAGTCACTCATTTCCCCCATCTGTCTCTCTCTCTCACACACACATACAGTCACTCATTCCCCCATCTCTCTCTCTCTCTCACACACACATACAGTCACTCATTCCCCCATCTCTCTCTCTCTCTCACACACACATACAGTCACTCATTCCCCCATCTCTCTCTCTCTCACACACACATACAGTCACTCATTCCCCCATCTCTCTCTCTCTCTCACACACACATACAGTCACTCATTCCCCCATCTCTCTCTCTCTCTCACACACACATACAGTCACTCATTCCCCCATCTCTCTCTCTCTCTCACACACACATACAGTCACTCATTCCCCCATCTCTCTCTCTCTCTCTCACACACACATACAGTCACTCATTCCCCCATCTCTCTCTCTCTCTCTCACACACACACAGTCACTCATTCCCCCATCTCTCTCTCTCTCTCTCACACACACACAGTCACTCATTCCCCCATCTCTCTCTCTCTCACACACACAGTCACTCATTCCCCCATCTCTCTCTCTCTCTCTCACACACACAGTCACTCATTCCCCCATCTCTCTCTCTCACACACACAGTCACTCATTCCCCCATCTCTCTCTCACACACACACACTCATTCCCGCATCTCTCTCTCTCACACACACAGTCACTCATTCCCCCACCTCTCTCTCTCACACACAGTCACTCATTCCCCCACCTCTCTCTCTCTCACACACAGTCACTCATTCCCCCACCTCTCTCTCTCACACACAGTCACTCATTCCCCCACCTCTCTCTCTCTCACACACAGTCACTCATTCCCCCACCTCACTCTCTCACACACACAGTCACTCATTCCCCCATCTCTCTCTCTCACACACACAGTCACTCATTCCCCCATCTCTCTCTCTCACACACACACAGTCACTCATTCCCCCATCTCTCTCTCTCACACACACACAGTCACTCATTCCCCCATCTCTCTCTCTCACACACACACAGTCACTCATTCCCCCATCTCTCTCTCTCACACACAGACACACACACACAGTCACTCATTCCCCCACCTCTCTCTCTCACACGCACAGTCACTAATTCCCCCACCTCTCTCTCTCACACACACAGTCACTCATTCCCCCATCTCTCTCTCTCACACACAGTCACTCATTCCCCCACCTCTCTCTCTCACACACACAGTCACTCATTCCCCCACCTCTCTCTCTCACACACACAGTCACTCATTCCCCCACCTCTCTCTCTCTCACACACACAGTCACTCATTCCCCCATCTCTCTCTCTCACACACAGTCACTCATTCCCCCATCTCTCTCTCTCACACACACAGTCACTCATTCCCCCATCTCTCTCTCTCACACACACACACAGTCACTCATTCCCCCATCTCTCTCTCTCACACACACAGTCACTCATTCCCCCATCTCTCTCTCTCACACACACAGTCACTCATTCCCCCATCTCTCTCTCTCACACACAGTCACTCATTCCCCCATCTCTCTCTCTCACACACACAGTCACTCATTCCCCCGTCTCTCTCTCACACACACAGACACACACAGACAATCAATCCCCCATCTCTCTCTCAGACACAGTCACTCATTCCCCCATCTCTCTCTCTCTCACACACAGTCACTCATTCCCCCATCTCTCTCTCTCACACACACAGTCACTCATTCCCCCATCTCTCTCTCTCACACACACAGTCACTCATTCCCCCATCTCTCTCTCTCACACACAGTCACTCATTCCCCCATCTCTCTCTCTCACACACACAGTCACTCATTCCCGCATCTCTCTCTCTCACACACACAGTCACTCATTCCCCCATCTCTCTCTCTCACACACACAGTCACTCATTCCCCCATCTCTCTCTCTCACACACACAGTCACTCATTCCCCCACCTCTCTCTCTCACACACACAGTCACTCATTCCCCCACCTCTCTCTCCCACACACACAGTCACTCATTCCCCCACCTCTCTCTCTCACACACACAGTCACTCATTCCCCCACCTCTCTCTCTCACACACACAGTCACTCATTCCCCCACCTCTCTCTCTCACACACACAGTCACTCATTCCCCCACCTCTCTCTCTCACACACAGTCACTCATTCCCCCACCCCTCTCTCTCACACACACAGTCACTCATTCCCCCACCTCTCTCTCTCACACACACAGTCACTCATTCCCCCATCTCTCTCTCTCACACACACAGTCACTCATTCCCCCATCTCTCTCTCTCTCACACACAGTCACTCATTCCCCCATCTCTCTCTCTCACACACACAGTCACTCATTCCCCCATCTCTCTCTCACACACACAGTCAATCAATCCCCCATCTCTCTCTCAGACAGTCAATCAATCCCCCATCTCTCTCTCAGACACAGTCACTCATTCGCCCCTCTCTCTCTCACACACACAGACACACACACACAGTCACTCATTCCCCCATCTCTCACTCTCACACAGTCACTCATTCCCCCCCCCTCTCTCTCACACACACAGACACACACACAGTCACTCATTCCCCCATCTCTCACTCTCACACAGTCACTCATTCCCCCATCTCTCTCTCTCTCTCACACACACAGTCACTCATTCCCCCATCTCTCTCTCTCACACACACAGTCACTCATTCCCCCATCTCTCTCTCTCACACACACAGTCACTCATTCCCCCATCTCTCTCTCTCACTCTCAGAGTCACTCATTCCCCCATCTCTCTCTCTCTCTCACACACACATACAGTCACTCATTCCCCCATCTCTCTCTCACACACACACAGTCACTCATTCCCCCATCTCTCTCTCTCACACACACACACAGTCACTCATTCCCTCATCTCTCTCTCACACACACAGTCACTCATTCCCTCATCTCTCTCTCACACACACAGTCAATCAATCCCCCATCTCTCTCTCAGACACAGTCACTCATTCCCCCAATCTTTCTCTCTCTCACACAGTCACTCATTCCCCCATCTCTCTCTCACACACACAGACACACACACACACACACACAGTCAATCAATCCCCCATCTCTCTCTCAGACACAGTCACTCATTCCGCCATCTCTCCCTCTCACACACACACAGCAACTGATTCCCCCATCTCTCTCTCTCTCTCACAGTCACTCATTCCGCCATCTTCTCTCACACACACAGACACACAGTCAATCAATCCCCCATCTCTCTCTGACACAGTAACTCATCTCCCCCATCACTCTCTCTCACACACACATAGTTGCTCATTCCCCCATCTCTCTCTCTCTCACACACACATACAGTCACTCATTCCCCCATCTGTCTCTCTCTCTCACACACACACACAGTCACTCATTTCCCCCATCTGTCTCTCTCTCTCACACACACACACACACAGTCACTCATTTCCCCCATCTGTCTCTCTCTCTCACACACACATACAGTCACTCATTCCCCCATCTCTCTCTCTCTCTCTCTCTCTAACACACACAGTTACTCATTCCCCCATCTCTCTCTCTCTCTCTCACACACACATACAGTCACTCATTCCCCCATCTCTCTCTCTCTCACACACACATACAGTCACTCATTCCCCCATCTCTCTCTCTCACACACACATACAGTCACTCATTCCCCCATCTCTCTCTCTCTCTCACACACACACATACAGTCACTCATTCCCCCATCTCTCTCTCTCTCTCACACACACATACAGTCACTCATTCCCCCATCTCTCTCTCTCTCTCACACACACATACAGTCACTCATTCCCCCATCTCTCTCTCTCTCTCACACACACATACAGTCACTCATTCCCCCATCTCTCTCTCTCTCTCACACACACATACAGTCACTCATTCCCCCATCTCTCTCTCTCTCTCACACACACAGTCACTCATTCCCCCATCTCTCTCTCTCACACACAGTCACTCATTCCCCCATCTCTCTCTCTCTCTCTCACACACACAGTCACTCATTCCCCCATCTCTCTCTCTCTCTCTCACACACAGTCACTCATTCCCCCATCTCTCTCTCTCTCTCACACACAGTCACTCATTCCCCCACCTCTCTCTCTCTCACATACACAGTCACTCATTCCCCCATCTCTCTCTCTCTCACACACACAGACACTCATTCCCCCATCTCTCTCTCTCTCACACACAGTCACTCATTCCCCCACCTCTCTCTCTCACACACACAGTCACTCATTCCCCCACCTGTCTCTCTCACACACACAGTCACTCATTCCCCCACCTCGCTCTCTCACACACACAGTCACTCATTCCCCCACCTCTCTCTCTCACACACACAGTCACTCATTCCCCCACCTCTCTCTCTCACACACACAGTCACTCATTCCCCCACCTCTCTCTCTCACACACACAGTCACTCATTCCCCCATCTCTCTCTCTCACACACACACAGTCACTCATTCCCCCACCACTCTCTCTCACACACACAGTCACTCATTCCCCCACCTCTCTCTCTCACACACACAGTCACTCATTCCCCCATCTCTCTCTCAGACACAGTCACTCATTCCCCCACCTCTCTCTCTCACACACACAGTCAATCAATCCCCCATCTCTCTCTCAGACACAGTCACTCATTCCCCCCTCTCTCTCTCACACACACAGACACACACACAGTCACTCATTCCCGCATCTCTCACTCTCACACAGTCACTCATTCCCCCATCTCTCTCTCTCTCTCACACACACATACAGTCACTCATTCCCCCATCTCTCTCTCTCTCTCACACACACATACAGTCACTCATTCCCCCATCTCTCTCTCTCTCTCTCACACACACAGTCACTCATTCCCCCATCTCTCTCTCTCTCAGACACACACACAGTCACTCATTCCCCCATCTCTCTCTCTCTCTCACACACAGTCACTCATTCCCCCATCTCTCTCTCTCTCTCTCACACACTGTCACTCATTCCCCGATCTCTCTCTCTCTCTCACACACAGTCACTCATTCCCCGATCTCTCTCTCTCTCTCTCACACACACAGTCACTCATTCCCCCATCTCTCTCTCTCACACACACAGTCACTCATTCCCCCATCTCTCTCTCTCACACACACAGTCACTCATTCCCCCATCTCTCTCTCTCACACACACAGTCACTCATTCCCCCATCTCTCTCTCTCACACACACAGTCACTCATTCCCCCATCTCTCTCTCTCACACACACAGTCACTCATTCCCCCATCTCTCTCTCTCACACACACAGTCACTCATTCCCCCATCTCTCTCTCTCACACACACAGTCACTCATTCCCCCATCTCTCTCTCTCACACACACAGTCACTCATTCCCCCATCTCTCTCTCTCACACACACAGTCACTCATTCCCCCATCTCTCTCTCTCACACACACAGTCACTCATTCCCCCATCTCTCTCTCTCACACACACAGTCACTCATTCCCCCATCTCTCTCTCTCACACACACAGTCACTCATTCCCCCATCTCTCTCTCTCTCACACACACAGTCACTCATTCCCCCATCTCTCTCTCTCACACACACAGTCACTCATTCCCCCACCTCTCTCTCTCACACAGACAGTCACTCATTCCCCCACCTCTCTCTCTCACACACACAGTCACCCATTCCCCCACCTCGCTCTCTCACACACACAGTCACTCATTCCCCCACCTCTCTCTCTCACACACACAGTCACTCATTCCCCCACCTCTCTCTCTCACACACACAGTCACTCATTCCCCCACCTCTCTCTCTCACACACACAGTCACTCATTCCCCCACCTCTCTCTCTCACACACACAGTCACTCATTCCCCCACCACTCTCTCTCACACACACAGTCACTCATTCCCCCACCTCTCTCTCTCACACACACAGTCACTCATTCCCCCATCTCTCTCTCTCTCACACAGTCACTCATTCCCCCATCTCTCTCTCTCTCACACACAGTCACTCATTCCCCCATCTCTCTCTCACACACAGACACACACAGTCAATCAATCCCCCATCTCTCTCTCAGACACAGTCACTCATTCCCCCCTCTCTCTCACACACACACAGACACACACACAGTCACTCATTCCCCCATCTCTCACTCTCACACAGTCACTCATTCCCCCATCTCTCTCTCTCTCTCACACACACAGTCACTCATTCCCCCATCTCTCTCTCTCTCTCACACACACAGTCACTCATTCCCCCATCTCTCTCTCTCACACACACAGTCACTCATTCCCCCATCTCTCTCTCTCACACACACAGTCACTCATTCCCCCATCTCTCTCTCTCACACACACACAGTCACTCATTCCCCCATCTCTCTCTCTCACACACACACAGTCACTCATTCCCCCCTCTCTCTCTCTCACACACACACAGTCACTCATTCCCCCCTCTCTCTCTCACACACACAGTCACTCATTCCCCCCTCTCTCTCTCACACACACACAGTCACTCATTCCCCCATCTCTCACTCTCACACAGTCACTCATTCCCCCATCTCTCTCTCTCACACACACACAGTCACTCATTCCCCCATCTCTCTCTCTCACACACACACAGTCACTCATTCCCCCATCTCTCTCTCTCACACACACACAGTCACTCATTCCCCCATCTCTCTCTCTCACACACACACAGTCACTCATTCCCTCATCTCTCTCTCACACACACAGTCAATCAATCCCCCATCTCTCTCTCAGACACAGTCACTCATTCCCCCAATCTTTCTCTCTCTCACACAGTCACTCATTCCCCCATCTCTCTCTCACACACACAGACACACACACGCACACAGTCAATCAATCCCCCATCTCTCTCTCAGACACAGTCACTCATTCCGCCATCTCTCCCTCTCACACACACACAGCAACTGATTCCCCCATCTCTCTCTCTCTCTCTCTCTCTCTCACAGTCACTCATTCCGCCATCTTCTCTCACACACACAGACACACAGTCAATCAATCCCCCATCTCTCTCTGACACAGTCACTCATCTCCCCCATCGCTCTCTCTCACACACACAGTTGCTCATTCCCCCATCTCTCTCTCTCTCAGACACACACACACAGTCACTCATTTCCCCCATCTGTCTCTCTCTCACACACACATACAGTCACTCATTCCCCCATCTCTCTCTCTCTCTCACACACACATACAGTCACTCATTCCCCCATCTCTCTCTCTCTCTCACACACACATACAGTCACTCATTCCCCCATCTCTCTCTCTCTCTCACACACACATACAGTCACTCATTCCCCCATCTCTCTCACACACACATACAGTCACTCATTCCCCCATCTCTCTCTCTCTCTCACACACACAGTCACTCATTCCCCCATCTCTCTCTCTCACACACACACAGTCACTCATTCCCCCATCTCTCTCTCTCACACACACACAGTCACTCATTCCCTCATCTCTCTCTCACACACACAGTCAATCAATCCCCCATCTCTCTCTCAGACACAGTCACTCATTCCCCCAATCTTTCTCTCTCTCACACAGTCACTCATTCCCCCATCTCTCTCTCACACACACAGACACACACACGCACACAGTCAATCAATCCCCCATCTCTCTCTCAGACACAGTCACTCATTCCGCCATCTCTCCCTCTCACACACACACAGCAACTGATTCCCCCATCTCTCTCTCTCTCTCTCTCTCTCTCTCACAGTCACTCATTCCGCCATCTTCTCTCACACACACAGACACACAGTCAATCAATCCCCCATCTCTCTCTGACACAGTCACTCATCTCCCCCATCGCTCTCTCTCACACACACAGTTGCTCATTCCCCCATCTCTCTCTCTCTCAGACACACACACACAGTCACTCATTTCCCCCATCTGTCTCTCTCTCACACACACATACAGTCACTCATTCCCCCATCTCTCTCTCTCTCTCACACACACATACAGTCACTCATTCCCCCATCTCTCTCTCTCTCTCACACACACATACAGTCACTCATTCCCCCATCTCTCTCTCTCTCTCACACACACATACAGTCACTCATTCCCCCATCTCTCTCACACACACATACAGTCACTCATTCCCCCATCTCTCTCTCTCTCTCACACACACATACAGTCACTCATTCCCCCATCTCTCTCTCTCTCTCACACACACATACAGTCACTCATTCCCCCATCTCTCTCTCTCTCTCACACACACATACAGTCACTCATTCCCCCATCTCTCTCTCTCTCTCACACACACATACAGTCACTCATTCCCCCATCTCTCTCTCTCTCTCACACACACATACAGTCACTCATTCCCCCATCTCTCTCTCTCTCTCACACACACATACAGTCACTCATTCCCCCATCTCTCTCTCTCTCTCACACACACATACAGTCACTCATTCCCCCATCTCTCTCTCTCTCTCACACACACATACAGTCACTCATTCCCCCATCTCTCTCTCTCTCTCACACACACATACAGTCACTCATTCCCCCATCTCTCTCTCTCTCTCACACACACATACAGTCACTCATTCCCCCATCTCTCTCTCTCTCTCACACACACATACAGTCACTCATTCCCCCATCTCTCTCTCTCTCTCACACACACATACAGTCACTCATTCCCCCATCTCTCTCTCTCTCTCTCACACACACACAGTCACTCATTCCCCCATCTCTCTCTCTCTCAGACACACACACAGTCACTCATTCCCCCATCTCTCTCTCTCTCAGACACACACACAGTCACTCATTCCCCCATCTCTCTCTCTCTCTCACACACACAGTCACTCATTCCCCCATCTCTCTCTCTCTCTCTCTCTCTCTCACACACAGTCACTCATTCCCCCATCTCTCTCTCTCACACACACAGTCACTCATTCCCCCATCTCTCTCTCTCACACACACAGTCACTCATTCCCCCATCTCTCTCTCTCACACACACAGTCACTCATTCCCCCATCTCTCTCTCTCACACACACAGTCACTCATTCCCCCATCTCTCTCTCTCACACACACAGTCACTCATTCCCCCATCTCTCTCTCTCACACACAGTCACTCATTCCCCCATCTCTCTCTCTCACACACACAGTCACTCATTCCCCCATCTCTCTCTCTCACACACACAGTCACTCATTCCCCCATCTCTCTCTCTCACACACACAGTCACTCATTCCCCCATCTCTCTCTCTCACACACAGTCACTCATTCCCCCATCTCTCTCTCTCACACACACAGTCACTCATTCCCCCATCTCTCTCTCTCACACACACAGTCACTCATTCCCCCATCTCTCTCTCTCACACACACAGTCACTCATTCCCCCATCTCTCTCTCTCACACACAGTCACTCATTCCCCCATCTCTCTCTCTCACACACACAGTCACTCATTCCCCCATCTCTCTCTCTCACACACACAGTCACTCATTCCCCCATCTCTCTCTCTCACACACACAGTCACTCATTCCCCCATCTCTCTCTCTCACACACACAGTCACTCATTCCCCCATCTCTCTCTCTCACACACACAGTCACTCATTCCCCCATCTCTCTCTCTCACACACACAGTCACTCATTCCCCCATCTCTCTCTCTCACACACACAGTCACTCATTCCCCCATCTCTCTCTCTCACACACACAGTCACTCATTCCCCCATCTCTCTCTCTCACACACACAGTCACTCATTCCCCCATCTCTCTCTCTCACACACACAGTCACTCATTCCCGCATCTCTCTCTCTCTCAGACACAGTCACTCATTCCCCCATCTCTCTCTCTCACACACAGTCACTCATTCCCCCATCTCTCTCTCTCAGACACAGTCACTCATTCCCCCATCTCTCTCTCTCACACACACACAGTCACTCATTCCCCCATCTCTCTCTCTCACACACAGTCACCCATTCCCCCATCTCTCTCTCTCACACACACAGTCACTCATTCCCCCATCTCTCTCTCTCAGACACAGTCACTCATTCCCCCATCTCTCTCTCTCACACACACAGTCACTCATTCCCCCATCTCTCTCTCTCACACACACAGTCACTCATTCCCCCATCTCTCTCTCTCAGACACAGTCACTCATTCCTCCATCACACTCTCTCACACACACAGTCACTCATTCCCCCATCTCTCTCTCTCAGACACAGTCACTCATTCCCCCATCTCTCTCTCTCAGACACAGTCACTCATTCCCCCATCTCTCTCTCTCTCAGACACAGTCACTCATTCCTCCATCACACTCTCTCACACACACACACACTCATTCATTCCAAAATCTCTCTCTCTCTCACACACACAGCAACTCATTCCCCCATCTCTCTCTCTCTCACCCCATTCCCCCACCTCTCTTCCACACACACACACTGAATTGTTCCCCCATCTCCCTCTCTCTCTCTCACTCACTCATTCCCCCATCTTTCTCTCTCCGTCTTTCACACTCACTCTCTCTGCGTAACGCTCTTCCCATGGATTTTCGCGCCTTGCGAACGTCAACACGTTGCAATGACGTCACCGCGCTGCTGGGGGCTTGAGGCTGGCGGTGCCGTCAGCGCGGGCGGGAGTTTCAAAGCTGGCGCTGTTCTGAATGGGTTAGTGACACAGCGACTGCAGCTGGATTTGATCGTGTGGTAGACCAGGGTCACTTCATCACATCGAATTGGAAATTAGGTGGATAGTTATTCAGTTTAATTGCAACAAAATTGTAAATATGAGCAGAGGATGTTGATAACTTTCAGAGGGCAGGAATGCATCAATGGAGCAAGAACAGAATTACTGAATCGCATTTCATGTGCATGGATCAGAGGAGCGGGAGCCATGAGATTCCCCAGTTCCGCCTCCCCCTCTCTCCCTATTTATTCCAGAACCCTCTCCCCATACCCCTCTCTGTTGAAGGGTCTAGGCCCGTAACGTCAGCTTTTGTGCTCCTGAGATGCTGCTTGGCCTGCTGTGTTCATCCAGCCTCACACGTTATTATATTGGAATTCTCCAGCATCTGCAGTTCCCATTATCTCAGATTCCCCAGCTCAATGTGACTGCATTCAGAGGTAGGACCAATACACTGTTTTCCAACTGAGTGCAGCCACTGGATGCTAACAAGAGTTGCCAGCTGGGTGGATCAGTGGTTAGCACTGCAGCTTCACAGCGCCAGGGACCCAGGTTCAAATCCAGCCTCGGGCAACTGTCTGTGTGGAGTTTGCATGTTCTCCCTGTGTCTGCCTGGGTTTCCTCCAGGTGCTCCAGTTTCCTCCCACAGATGTGCAGCCTCAGTGGATTGGCCATGCTAAATTGCCTGTAGTGTTCGGGGGTGTGTGGGTTATAGTGGATGGGTCTGGGTGGGATGCTCCAAGGGGCAGTTGGGCCAAAGGGCCTATTTCAACACTGTAGGGAATCTAATCTAATTCTTGTCAAAAAAAAGAGTAAAGGCTACGGGCATCAGACAGTTCTGATAAAGCCATAGGTGCTGCTGGGGCACAGGACACACTGTTTGAATGGCTCTCCTCATGTTCTGGGACTTGGCATAGAGGGTGTTGCAGGCCTGGTCAGAGAATTTTAGTCTGATAGTGGCATTGTGAAAATGAGTTCCCTCATCCAGACAATGTGTCACAATGTTCTGATGTAAACCCATTCCTTTAATGCTGTGGTTGGTTCTCTCGCTGATATGGTTTGTTAGTTTGTGGATGTTTCTTCTACCCTGCTGGGTAACATCAACAATGCAGCCTCTGATGAAGCGCTGTTGTGTTTTCCTGTATGGTATTTAAACTCTGGGAAATGTGGATTTGATTACCTCGTTTCCGGTTTTCCTTTGCAGTGATGTGTGTATATGGTCCCGTTTTATGCACTTGTTGATGGCCTTCTTGGTGGAGAACTAGGCCTCTAGGAATTCCCGTTCTTCTGTCTGTTCAGCTTGTCCTAGGATCCTGGTGTTGTCCCAATCGAACTGGTTGTTCTCCTTGTCCATGTGAAAGGAGATGAGTGAGTATTTTTTGGTCGTGTCCTTTTGTTGCTAGTTGGTGTTCACATATAGACCCTATACATAGACCGCTGTGAAGGAAAACCAGAAATGGGGTAATCAAATCCAACGGACCCCAGAGTTTAAATACAAAGTGAGAAACATGACAGCACTTCATCGGAGGCTGCACTGATGATGTTACCCGGCAGGGTAACAAAACGTCTGCCAACCAATTAACCAAATTGGCGAGTGAACCAACCACAGCATCCACAACCCAAGCTACAAATCTACTAAAGAACCTTGAGACCTTTAAATTGAGGATGGATCCATTGAAATTGGTGTAGACCAAGGCATTCCAATATCACTTATGCAGTTGAGAAGGCCAGAAGTGCAGGCCCATCTGTCCTTAAGAGACATTGGTAAAAATTCTTGGTGCTGGAATATGGCCAGGAATTCTGGAAATGGATTCTTGTTGTCATGCGTATTCCTTTGTGGAGTATCCCTAACTCCATGAAAATCCAGCCCAATTTTTTTAGGATGACGACCTTTCATTAGGACTGGGAAGAGTTGAGAATGTAACACTGTTAATTTATAGAAGGTGAAATCAGGTTATGGACTTACCATTCCTTTTAGCCCTGCCCCACCAACTCTTTTATTATTTCAAGGCTCATGTTTCCTGCCCTATCAGGGACCTTCCTACATTTCACCTAATTAAGAGTTTTAGCACAGATTTTCCAACCAGTGTGAGAAATCCTACTTCCAGCCTTGATTGCATTAAAAATTCCTCACATACCTTAGATGATTTCTGCACTGAAGACTGCTGGGGAGGAACCTCCTGTTTTAGACTCGGAGAGGGTGTAAAAGAGATTTACCAGGATATCGCCTGGATTGGCATGTATGAGTCAAAAGGAGAGGTTGGACAAATTGGAATTGTTTTCACTCGAGTGTCAGAGGCTTCTACCTGCTAGAATAATATAAAATTATGAGACGCCTGGATAGGGTGGATAGTCAGAGCCTTTTTCTCAGGGTGGAAATTTCAAGTACAAGGGGCATAGGTTTAAGGTGAGACGAGAAAAGTTTAAAGGAGATGTGCGAGTTAAGTTTTCCATGCAGGCGGTGATTGGAACACATTGCCAGGGGAGTTGGTAAAAGAAGATATGATAGCAACAGTTGAAAGGCTTTTAGACAAACACATGAACAGGCAGGGAATGGAGGGTTACAGACCATGTGCAAACAGATGGGATTAGTTTGGAATGGCATTATGGTTGGCACAGAAATGGTGGACCAAAGGTCGTGTTCCTCAGCTGTACTGTTATCTGCTTTATGTGATGAGCCTGACCAGGAATCTATGAATCCACTGGTAAAGAGAATCATTGTGGAATCTACACCTTCATTTTGCAACAGTCAGTGAATGTGTTCTGAGATTTAATCATTAGCAGCAGACCCAGCCCCTATCACAGCTTTCGCGAAAGGGTAAATATGGAGGAAAGCATGGGATTAGGGTGCTAGGCAGATGTGGGATGGCAGTTACCTCCATCGGCATCACTTTTATCTCGTGTACACTCTACAGCAACAACTCAGTGCAGTGCTGCAGTGGGGCTGAATTGTCATTAGTGCCATCTTTTGGATGAATTTAAGTGGAGCCTGAAAATCATACAGCACTGTTCAAAGAGTAAGGAGTTCTCATGTCTAACCTAAAGTTCCTCCATCCAGAAACACAGTCAGAAATGATTAACTGGTTCTATTGTTGCTGTCATTGGGGTCATGCTTTGCACAATTTGTTTACTGCAATTACCTGTAAAGAAAAACCACTGGCTGTACTTCAGCAGTAATTGCAGGGATTCAGAGTATCCCACGAATGTGAGAGGCTGTGTAGAAATCCAAATTCTATTTACCACTCATTGAACGCTCAAGATCAGCAATAAACTTCTGAAAATTAATACAAAGTTGTTTATTTTTAAATTACGCAGAAGACTGATATATTGCAATCATTGCTAAACAGTTACTTTATAAAACAAAGTCAAAGCTACCTTTATTCAAATAGCACAATGGCGTGTTTGAGAATCAAAGGCAACATTTAAGTTACCTTCAATGTTTGTAATGTGATCCCACAGTCGCATCTTGCCAGACCCATTAGTGCTCAGTTCTGATTTCGTTTTGTCTCTGCTGTGCCAAGAATGTGATGATGCAGCCACGAGTGTGGTCTGGGAGGTCTGCAGTGAAGGATTGTGGGCACGGGTGAGACGAGTTCACTGGCTGACTTCACCAGGGTGAAGTGAGTTCATTCACTCAGTCGAACCCAGTACAGCATCAGTGAACTCTTCTGTCACTTGTAGCAAGGGAGGTCATGTGAGTTCAAGAGGAAGTGCTGCATTCTGGGGAACGAGTTCCTTGAGTGCAGGCGCTTGTCGGAAGAGGGTGATGTGAGTTCATCTTGTTTTTAATGGGTTGCTGTTTACTGAATGAGGCAGAAAGTGATGCCAGAGAAATCTAGGAGGAGCTGGTGAAATTGGCAGGGAGCAGAATTTGACACTGCACAGCTATTGACTCCAAAACAACTTTGAGGATGTTGCATAATACATCAGCAAAGGTTACTTAAGCAGCCTGTTAAAACTGTTTCCATTGACACGTACTTAATAACTTCAGTTTATCTGTAGTCTTCCCAATTGGCATTCAACAATCCGGTCTCTGTAACTGCATGAACTCAGCATGGTAAATTTTATGTGATTACTAAACATGACCACATTATATTCATGTCTCATTTTAAGTCATAGTCACAGACATAGAGTTATACAGCACAGAAACAGGACCCACCCTCCACACCACCACCCCCTCCCCACCGCCATTCCTGTTCCAACTCATTCGTGCTGACCAGATATCCTAAACTGATCTAGCGCCTTATCTTGCCGCTCTTATACCAATCATGTTATTCCAGCCATTTGGTTTGTCTCTAGCACCATCTTATGTTTTGATTTTTTTTTGTTGCTATCTCTCTGCCTTAATTAATCGGGTCATAGGTCATCCCTTCACTTGCCATTCAGCTACTGACACTTTACTTACACCATTTGACACTTTTGATCACCTGCAAAGACTTGCCATTCAGCCTTTAGACACTCTATTCACACTATTTGTACTGTCTTCTGACACTCACAATTACCTATTTTGCAATAATCTCTCCACATATAAATTCTGTGCATGTGCGCTACCCTCCACTTCACCTGATGAAGGAGCAGCACTTTGATAGCTTGTGATTGTAACCTGGTGTCATGTGACTTCTGACCTTGTCCACCCCAGTCCAACACCGACACCTCCATTTCATGATCCAGTCCCATTTTCCAGCATTTGGCCCATATCCCTCTAAACCCATCCTATTCATATACTCATCGGGATACCTTTTAAATAGTATAATTGTTCCCAATTCTACCACCTCTTCTGTGCTACACAACAACCACAGCTTCCATTGATGTAACACCCATAACATTGTAAAGCATTTCAAGGTGCTTCATGGGAGGATTATCAAAATTTGAAAATAATTGTAATTGTAAGTTGCAAGCCAGCGACTGACTTTCACACTAAATAGTTTTGCATTGGTAACAAGGAGTTTGCTGGATATACTTTCTGTGCTATTATAGGGTGAAGTAGAGATCAAAGATCTGCTCAAGAATCACCAGTGTAGAATTGGTCTTTCAGTGACCTGATACGATTGAGATTCCAACGACATCAGCATGGCTATGAAGTTGACATCATCGTACTAACTGCAGTCTACACCACTGAGTTACGGAAGAGAGCAGTAAACAGGAGGTTGTCAGCGTAAATAAAGAAACATGGAAACTAAAAGCAGGAGCAGGTCATTTAGCTCTTCGAGCCTGCACCACCATTCAATATGATCATGGCTAATCATGCAATTTCAGTGGCCCACAGCCGCTTTCTCTCCATACCTCTTGATTCCCTTAACTGCAAGGTCCAGCTCCCATTTGAATATATCTAATGAACTGGCCCTGTGTGCTTTCTGTGGTAGAGAATTCCACAGGTTCATGACTGTCTGAGTGCAGAAATTCTTCTACATCTCAGTCCTGAATGGCTTACCCCTTATTCATAGACTGTGAAGTCTAAGGTCCTAGGCTGCATTTAAAGAAACAACACCACCAATAAGGAAGTGTTACACAGGACTGGTCGGTGGCACCTCTGATGTAACTTAACTGCAGTTGGCAGGACATCTCCCAGAGGAATAAAAAGATAGCGCTGGATGAAAAAATACCAAATATATTTAAGGAGAATGATCAATGACACTTCTTGGACTATAGTGAAAGAGATTGCAATGGATCAGGACTGGTGGCATGCCTTACTATGCACTGTTCCATAGGTGAATTAAGTCTAATTAACACACTTCTCTCAATTCCATGAAGGCAGCTCTTAAGGTTATTGTCTACAGATGATTCATCCTGAGTAATTTTCTAGGCAAATTTTTTTCAGAGACGATTGTTGCCTTTCACTGTCCACAGCAGGGTGAGGACTAAGGTCCCAAATCTCCCTCAGTGGAAACAAGAACCATACCCAACACTGTTGGCACTATTGTGAATCACAGGCTACTCATCAACTTCTGCTTTTCACTCAGATGGTGGTCAACCCGGGAAATTCACCTCCAAAGAAGTCTACAGAAGCCAGCTCACTGAGCAAATTCAAGAAAGAGATTGATATGTATTTTGACATTTTGGAAGAAGGGGTATGAGAAGAAAGTGGGGATATTGTATTGAATACAGGATCAGCCATGATCATATTGAATGTCAGGGCTGATTCAAAAGTTGATTGGCCTACTCCTGCTTCTAGTTTCCATGTTTCTAACTGAGCTAATTAGCTCTCTCAATACTTCTATAAAACAATAGAAATACACTGACTCATTGACAGAATGGGGCCACGGTTTAGACAATTTTCACTCAGAGTTGAAAATTTGTCATTTACCTAGGTTGGTACAGTGGCTCAGTGGTTGGTAATGCTGCCTCACAGTTCCAGAAACCTGGGTTCAATTCCACCCTTGGATGACTGTCTGTGAGGAATTTTCACGTTCTCCTCGTATCTGCGTGGGCTTTCTCCCACAGTCCAAAGATGTGCACATCTGGGGCAGCATGGTGGCTCAGTGGTTAGCACTGCGGATACTTAGGGTAGATAAGAAGAAACTTTCCCCTGAGTAGAAGGGTGAATAACCAGTGAGTACAAGTGTAAGGTAAAGCATAGGAGATTTAATAATAACGTCACAGTGCCAGGGACCTGGGTTCGATTCCACCCTCGGGCGACTGTCTGTACGGAGTTTGCACATTCTCCCCGTGTCTATGTGGGTTTCCTCCGGGTGCTCCAGTTTCCTCCCACAGTCCAAAGATGTGCAGGCTAGGTGGATTAGCCAGACTAAGTGCCCAGGGATATTTAGGTTAGTGGGGGGGTTAGACATAGGAAATTAGGGGAATGGGTCTGGATGGGAAGCTGTTTGGAGGGTCGGTGTGGACTTGTTGGGCCAAATGGCCTGTT